>NC_060278.1:86028529-86071534 GCF_021613505.1 Equus quagga | reverse complement strand
AAGGACACGCCGCTCACATTTGGAGACAGTGTTTTCCGTGTTGGTGATGTCAATGCCTTCCCTATGTGTTCCTCAGAAACTGCAGGGGGTGTTCCTTTCTTCCTGCATATCAGATTGTGACTGTGGTGAGAGCCTTTACTGGTATCGTTTTTTGAATCAAGAGATCCATTTATAAAGGGAGGAGTTAATTTTATTTTTCAAGCGGCTCTGACCTGCGCAAGGTCTGTTCTCTAGAACGTGGGAGTGGGCTGCTGGTTCTGTTTCCTGGGAGGAGGGTCAGGAGGGGGCTGAGTTGGAGGGTGGCCTTCTGATAGCTTTAGAAACCCCAGTGGTTTTTTTGAGGGGCAGAGGGCAAAAAGGGTTCACTGAGAGCTACGTGCTCCAATTTTGATGAGAAAATAATAAATTTTCTTAAGCAGAGTTTGCTTAAGTCAAGTTCCACTTACCTTGGAGATTAATCTTCCTCCCTACATTTACAGCTAATAATTATAATAGCTTTCTATGACACACTAGCACTTTATCCCATCTCTAAGAACCCTTTGGGTGCACTGAGGCTCAGGGAGGACAGTGATCTGCCCAAGGTCACCTCAGAGGGAAGAGGTGATGTCAGACTGTCCTTGGGGCTGTCTGGTTTTGGTGTTCTTTACTTCAGGAGCAAGTTTGCATCTGAGAGTCTTCAGTTCAGAAAGTGCCCGCTCATCTTCTCTGGAGCCTCCCCACCTGAGAAATCAGGCAGCTGGGGTTCCAAGTCCAGCTCAGCCAGGGACGTGGGCATGAGGCTTTCCTTCATTGAGCCATGGTTTCCTCATCTATCATCTGTCCTCATCTGTCCTCATCTATCGTCTATGTGGAGCTGACTGCACCCACATCCAGGGGCTGGGAGAGGGTTACGTGGAGCTACATGCAGCACGCAGCCCAATCCCTGGCAGAGTCAGCGCTCTGCAGTGGAAGGGCCTGGAAGTCACAGGCACAGACACGGAGCGCTGGGGCATGAATCTGAGCACTCAGGGCTGAATTTCTGCTTAAATTACACCCCAACCCAGTATCATAATAGAGGTCCACTATGCAACAAGCTTTTTCAGGAGAAGACACGTTGAGGTCATGGCTCCAGGAACCTTAAAATGAAAGCAAAGAGAATGGGAGAAACCCAAGGAGGCCCCTTGAGGAAGGAGACCCCCAATCTGTCCAGGATGGGTCAGGAGGAAGGCAGACAAAAGCAGCCTTCACTGAGGGACCAGGCAAGCTCGCTGGAGGATGGGGCCCACCCTCCCATGTTTGCTCTTTGAATCACGAGCAGGAAAATCCCCACAAACTCAAGGCTGTCAAGGGGAAGCATCTGAGTGAACTTGGGTGTTTAGTGTTCCAAATCCCCAGCGAAGCATTTCTGATTAGGGAGTCAGAATTGAAAGAGCTCTCTCCATATTTTCATCTCTGACCTCTGGACACTTCCTTCTCTGAGCTTGTCAATCCAGCTGAGCACGTATTTCATCGTTTCCCCTCAGCGTGTGGGGAGGTGTCAGAAGGAAGGGAGGGAAGGCTGCAGGGGGCATTCACAGTGGTCAGGAGTGTGGGCTCTAGAGTGTGGCTGCCTGAGTGCAGTCAACTTGGTCTTTCCTGGCTATGTGACCTTGGGCGAGGGACTTTCTCTCTCTGAGCCCAGTGTCCTCATGCTTAAAATAGGATGGCAGGTTTGTACTTCATGGGGTTGCTGTGAGGATTTGCTGAGATGCTGAATGAAGCTCCGAGCACCCAGCTTGGCACATGCCAAGTCTTAACATGTGTGTGCTCCTATTATTAATACCTCTGTGTTATCTCCCCTTGATTTCTCAGTATACTTTCCCTCCCCTTGGGTGGAGGAGGGAATCAATACTTAAGAATTGAAGAGTCATTAATCAAATAATTAACAATGAATCAAATGACTTTTAATAAGCATTTCCCATGGAACTAGCACACAATAAACATTGCAAATTTTTCCACATACTCCTACAAACATCCCGCATGGTAAATATTTTTTATTTGAAAAATTTTTGTTAGGGCCTGGCCCTGTGCTGTGGAGGTTAAGTCCTGTGTGGTCTGCGCCATTTGGTTTTATAAAGTGGTCATACAACTCACCTCCCACCTGCAGTGTGAGGGCCCCTGTTGCTCCACATCCTGTGAGATTTCTGTTCCCATTTTCCAGGTGAGGAAGAGCAAAAGGGAAAGTGCCTTGTCCCAAACCTAGCTAGTGAGTCATAGGACCAGCATTCATCCATCATTTAAGCTCAGGTATTTGCTGAGCTCACACGCTGTGCCAGCCCTGCACTGGGGCTGGGGTCATTGGTCTCCCCAGTGCACATGGTCCACACCCTCATGGAACCTGTCTTTGGGCTGGATTGAATTTGAACTCGGTGCCAACATTTATGCTTTTCCACTCCGTCACCCTTTCTCTACACTCCCTTGGAGCCCAAAAAGTGCTTGGCATGTAGGAGGTGCTCAATAAGTGTAGGTGGACTGAATGAGGGAATGGGAAATCTCCACAGGGCCTTCCCTGCATTGATGAGCAAACCCATAGATGGGTTTCTGGCTCCAAATTACTGGAAAAGAGTATGTTCTCAGATACTTCTGGGCTGATGAGCAAATGCAGGCATATTTAGTCTCAAGATGAACCTTCATCAAGTTTACTTCTGGAACCTAAACCTCAGGGCCCAGACTGGGGGACCCCTGCACCTTCAGAGCTAGAATTTATTATGGGAGAGGACAGAATGTCCACAGGGCCTGTGGTCAACGTTTTCGGGTCAGTGGAAGCCGCAATCTAAGGAAGGCGTAAGGTCCCAAGGTGTGGAATCTCCTTCTAATAATCATCAGTGCATCGCTGGAGGACACTAAGTCTGACATGCAGGGGGTTGGCTGATTCACAGTTGGTTGAGTTCCTGAGCAGCAGCCTGTTCTGTAAGGAAAAGAGGCAGTGTCAGTCACCAGCATGTCTGTCCCTCCAAATCCTAGATCCCCACTGAAGGGGACCCTCATCCACCCATGCTGACCAAGAGCCAGTGCCAGGAGCAATTGTATTAGAACTCTTTCCAAGTGATAGCTAGTGAAGCGCTTCTTGTTGTCTTCCATTCTCGAGACTGTGAGCCCCGTGAGGGCGGGGACCGTATCTGTTTATCTGCAGCTCAAGGGGGGTGGTCTCAGTCTGGGGTGGGGCCAGTGCTCCCTGAAGGATTGAGTGGAAATCTTGGGAGAAGCCACAAGCTCTGGTGAGTGGTAGGTGTGAGTGACTTGGTGGGGCACAGCCGGCTTGGTAGGGATCCCCTCTGCTGTCCCAGCTTTCTCACAGGACAGTAATGGTCATCATCATGTGGTCACCTCTAAGTGATCTCAGAGCACATGCAGCCCCCCCTGAGCAGGCCTCGCTGGGAGCTCCTTGTGGACACCTCCTCCAGCCATTTTCCAGTCCTGAGTCCTCCTCCCTGGATGGACACACACACTCACCCATGAGGCTTTTCAACAGTTTCACATCCAGCTGCCTGAGGACTTCACCGGTCAGAGGACACACCTGGGCCAGCAGCACAGACAGAAGGGTCAGACCAGAGACCAGGAAAAGAACCCTAGAGGCCTGTGGCTAGAAGCTTAGACTCCACTGGATTTCCACAAGGAATCATGGCAAGAGTGTTGCCTTGTATTAATCGCCAACCACATGCCATGCACAGCACTTTCTTGCTTTGTCTCTCTCAATCCCTGTGACATCTCTATCAGCTAGGGACCACACTGGTTCCCATGCTACAGATGGGAAAACTGAGGCTCAGCAAGGCTAAGTCACTTGCCCAAGGACACCCAGCCAGCAGATGGCAAAACTGAAATTTTTAAGAGGTCTTTCAGGTTCTGTTACCCAGGGTTTGAAACTCTTTGCTGGGCTGCCATTAGATATGCCCCGACCCTCACACTCAAGGATGCCCACGGAAAAAATATTTTTCTCAGGCTTACCTGACTTTCTACCTGGTGTGGGATAACTTTTTTCAGATTGTGTCTGAGGTTGCGGAGAAAATGTTTCATCTTTGGTGGGCAATCTCTAGAAAGAGAGGCAGACGTACAGAATGGACAGATAAACATGGGCAGTATGAATGCCAGGTGCTAAGTGTTGAGTACACCTCACACAGTCGTTGCATCCTCAGCCAGCCCTGTCCAGGAGGCATCACCATCAGCAAAAAAGGGCGATTCAGAGGGATGATGCCACTTGTCTGAGGTCACATGGCCTGTAAGTGTTGAATAGACTAGAACAAGGTGAGCAGAGCTCCAGGGTCCACAGTCTGCCCCCTGCACTGTCCTGTCCATGAGCAACTGGCATGATCTAGGCATTCAGTGAAAGTCAGATGAATAAATGAATGGACATCCACCTAAGACTTCGTTGCTTCCAGCATCCTGGAATTCCAGAGAGAAACCTGATGCAAATCTTGCCCTCGAGGGACTCAGTGTGCTGAGGTTGGCAGACTTGGTCAGCCACGGTGTGGATCTTCATTTAC
Source organism: Equus quagga (assembly GCF_021613505.1). NCBI lineage: Eukaryota > Metazoa > Chordata > Mammalia > Perissodactyla > Equidae > Equus > Equus quagga. Next base: position 86,067,035 of record NC_060278.1, on the reverse strand, counting down.
CTGTTTTTTCTGTCTTGTTCACCACTGTATCTCTGGCATCAAGCACGCTGTGCCTGGCACACAGTAGGCTCTCAGTAAATATTTGTTGAATGACTGAGGGATGAGGAGGAGCTTTAGAGAAGAAGGGAAGGGTATTCCAGGCAAAGGATCAGCACGTGCAAAGGCAAGGTTGTGTGCAAATGCATGGCGTGTTGAAGGAGGGATGGGTCCTTCCAAGAGACTATAGGGCAGAGAGCTGCAGAGTAGGGCAGGGGAGAGCACGGTAGGGCCTTGAGTGACATCCATCAGTTTGCTGTTCATCCAGAGGGCTCTGGAGAACCACTGGAGGGTTTGGAGCAGAGGCCACAGACATGACCAGTTTTCTGTGCTAGAAAGTTACTGCTGCTGCAGGAGAGAATGCACTGAAGGAGGCGAGGTCTGAGTCGGGGGAAGGAGGGGGAGGCTCTCACAACTGTCCAGGTCGTGGACTATGAGCTGGGGGCAGTGGCTGTGGGGATGGAGAGAAAGGGAGCAAGTGGGGGCGGCCAGGAGGTCATTGATGGGAGCGGGTGAAGAGGGGCTGTGGGGAGTGAAGAGGGAGAGTCTGGCTTCTGGGAGGTGGCAGGGCCGACACTGAGGTGGGGACGTGGGAGGAGGAGCAGATCCTGGGGAAAGGGTGAGATCCGTTTGGAGCTCATCCGGGAGGTGGTGGAGCTGTGTGGCCGCAGCTAGGAATGGTCACCCTGGGGAGGGGCAGCTGGGACCTTACTGAGTCAGGACTGTCGTGTGGACGCTGCCGGGCTCCACGCCGCAATCGCCTATCACCAGATCCCTCCGGCCAAACTCGTCTTTCTCCAGCCAGAACTCCACAACGAGGTTCGTGTGCACATGCGCCTTTATGATCTTGTTATTGAAGGGCCTGGGGACAAGAGAGAGGAGGAGGAAAGGAAAGGGCAGGAGACGGAGGAAGAGCAGGGGTGGAAGCAGCTGAGGAGAAGAGTGGCTCTTTAGACAAACGGACAAACCGGCCCCCTGGGCTCCTCCCGGCCTGCATGTTGAATCCTGCAGTCGGTGATTATGAGAAAACTGCTATGAGCCATAGTGGCTTCTGAAAGTCCTTTAAATAGACCAGATTAGGGGCCTTTGGAAATTCAGAAGCTGAGAGTTAATCTTATTTTTAAAATCCTCACTGCTTAGCTGCAGCCCTTTCCTTGGGAGCAATGGATCTTATAGGATGGTTTGAACAGGAGGAGGAAAGGATGATAAGATAATTAGAATTTCCCTTTTTTTAAGTCCATTAGTGATCTCACGTAGGTTTAAATGAACAAATGACCTGCCCCCACTGACCACTGATGGCCATCCACATGTCAGCTGAAGAAACCAAGGAACAGAGACATGCAGTGACTTGTCCAAGATCACACAGCCAGTGAGTTAAGAATCCAAGATTTGAAACCAGGTTGGTGTCAGATAGATCTGGGTCCCCAGGTTGCCAAATTCCCCTCCCCCGCAGTGCCAGGTTCCCATCAGGAGGAGCAGCACCCCTCAGACCCCACTTCTGTGTGACTCACAGTCTCATGTCAGTGTCGAATTCAAGGGAGAAGTTTGCAGAGAACCACTCCTTCTGGAAAGACATCCAGATCTCGCCACAGTCCAGCTGAATGTTGGTGATGTTGGTGCTGCACAAGGAGAGAGCAGAGGCCCCGCAAGAGGGAGGGACCACAGACGTGAAGGTCTTGGACTGAGAAACAAGCCTGGCCCGTCTGTAGAAAGGGCCTGGCAGGGGGATTTGGAGTCAGATCCTTTTACAGATGCTCTGAGGGCAGGAGCCCCGGGCTGCACGCTGTCCCAGGGTCTCCTGATAGATACAGCTGATCTGTGCAACCCACAGCCAACTGCAGACCCAGACCCTGGGCTTGTTCTCAGACCAAGCCTCCCCTCTCACAAGACGGCCCCACCATCAACCAGGTGCCCAGAGCCACACCCCAGGAGCTGTCTGTGACTTCTCTCCAGCCCTCACTTCCACATGCAACCTGCCAGAGAATCAAGTTGTCTCTGCCTGCAAAATATATCCTGAACTTGGCCTCTTCCCACCACCTCTGTCACTTTCACCTGGTCCAGGTCACCATCACTTCTTGCCTGGAGATGCTCTAGTTTCTGGCTCCTTGTCATGAACTTGGTCTCTCTGCAAACTTTTCTCCATGTGGCAGCCACAGGGGCCCTAACACTCCGTCACTCAACATTCTCCACTGGTTTCTCACTGCCCTTGGAATAAAACCCAAACGCCACACCATAGCTCTTAAGACTTGCAGGTCTGGCCCATCTGCCTCTGCGACCCCATCTCCTACCATCCTCCCCCTTCTCACCCAGCCACATAGGACTTTTTCTCTTCCTCAAACACACCAGTCTCTTCCCTGCCTCAGGGCCTTTGCATTCCCCACTCCCCATTTCCTTCAAGTCTCTCACTTCCTTCCCTTCATTCAAGTTTCTACTTAAGGGTTACTTCTTTAGAAAGGCCTCCTGATCAGCCCCTCACTCTCTCACCCCTTACCTTGCTAACTTTCTCTTGGATACATCCCTCCATCTGAAATTAGTTGTTTACTTCCAGGGCCTATCTCGCTAATGAGGATGCGAGATCCAAAAACGCAGTGACCCTGTGTCTGGTCTATAGCTATATTCCTCACACCCAGCCCAGGTCCTGGTATGCAGGAGGCACTCAACAAATAATTATGACAACTGTTAAAGGAATGAATGAAGAGAGGTGATTGCAACTGCACACGTCAAGGAGAACCCTGTTGGTGAGCACTGGTGCTCATGAAATGGAGAGAGTGAGGGATTTGAATTAGAGAGATGGGAGCTCGAGGCTGCAGGTGCAATTGAGCAGCTTGGAGAGTGGGAAGCTGAGGGACAGGGGAGGTGAGCAGGACAGGCCCAGTTCTGCATAGTTAATGGAGTAACCAGTGGCCTTGTGCAGCAGAGAAAGCTCCCAACCCCTCCTGTGGGCGGGGACAGTTCTCATGCCCATTTCACTGATGAGGATCAGAGGCCCAAGCTCAGGTTGCTCAAATGCCTTGCCCAGAGTCCCACAGCTGTCAAGCAAGAGAGTGGGGTTCAAATGTCTGACTCTAGTCCTGAGGTCCTTTGGCACCCCAGATGTTTATCCAGGCTATGTTCTCTGTGTACCGTTGTTATAGATGAGGCCAGAGTGGTCCAGCAACTTCTCTAAGGCTGGTGGCAGAGCCAGGATTTAAATGCAGAAACTTTTATTTCCAAGCCTTCACTTTTAATTACCCTGATAAGCTGCCTCCCCAAATGACCCCTTGTATTGGGGTACTTACTCGTCTTGTATTGGGCCTTACATCTCCTCCTTCTAATCTTCCTTTTCCTTCCCTCTTCACAGGCCTTGTACCTCCATCCCCTCAGCTCTGAGTTCTGACCCAGAGCTTTACAAAGAGTTCCTGGGCCAGGGCTGGGGTTCAGGGTCTCACCTGCCTTCTTGACGCTGCTGAAGCTTCATGCTGCTAATTAGCCAGCCCACCATCCCTGGGGCCATCTGGCCTGAGACATTCAGACTGTCTAGGAGACAGATATTCCGGATTCGGCCTTCTGCGTTGTGCTTCATGAGGCCCTGGGAAATAACTGGCAATGGACAAAGGACATGGCACAATGTCATGGAAAACATGGGGAGTTTGGAGTCAGGAGACCTAGGTTGCAGGCTGGTGCACCCATTTCTTGCTGAGTGATTGGTGCCTGTCATTCCCCCACCCCCAACCCTGAGACCCACATTCTTGATTTGCGAAATTTACTTTGCAGAGTTGATGTGATGCACCTGCAGAGGGTCTGGCAGGCCACGCTCCTCAAAGGAGAGGTTATGGTTGAAAGTTCCCCCAGTGCCATATTGCTGAATCTGGGACACAGAGCCTGGCATACAGGATGTAGATCACAATAAATGTTGAAGAGAAACATAGGTGGGCAAACACTCAGCTGCAGTCCTGAGACAGCTGATAAGAGCCTTGCAGACTGGAGGCCTACACCAACTGTAAGCCCCTGAGCCTAGAAATCAGCCATCCTGGGGGCCTGATCACTTAACAGGAAAATTGCCACGGGAATATGCTATTAGCTGTTGCAACTGACTGTTCTGGGGCTCCCCGTCTCTGATAAAGTGACTGAAGGGACCATAGCAGCCACATGCAGCTGAACACTACAACCAGCTGGCCAGGGGGACAGCCTAGCCTCCTTGGGCACCAGCAGCAAGAGCCACCCTGCCACAACAGAAGGACACAGTAGCCCATAGAGAGGATACTCCTGGAACATTTGGAACTGGTGACGAGTGGGAAGCACAGGGCTGGGCCTCATAAGGCATTGATTACATAAGGCCATCTCTCCAAGGCCCAGAGATGTAGCTGACCTAGCTAATGCACATATATAAGCAAAGAGAATGAGGCAAAATGAGGAGGCAAAGGAATATGTTCCAAGTAAGGGAATAGGACAAAACCCCAGGAAAAGAACTAAACAAAACAGAGATAAACAATCTACCTGAGAAAGAGTTCAAACAAACAGTCATGAGGATGCTCACTCATTGTGGGAGAAGAATGGATGAACTCAGTGAGAACTTCAACAAAGAACTGGAAAAGATAAAAAAGAAACCTATAATAAGTACACAAAAAATTAAGAGAAAGAAACCCAAACATAATACTAAAGAAAGCCATCAAACCACAAGGGAAGAGAGCAAGAGAAGAAGAAGGAAACAGAGAAGAACTAATAAAAGACCCAGAAAAAGAGTAACAAGATGGCAATAAGTACATATTTATCAATAGCGACTTGAAATGTCAATGAACTAAATCCTCCAATCGAAAGGCATAGGGTGATCGATTGGATAAAGAAATGAGACCCATATATATGCTGCATACAAAAGACACACTTCAGACCTAAAGACACTCACAAACTGAAAGTGAAGGGATGGAAAAAGATACTCCATGCAAATGGCAATGAGAAGAAAGCTGAGGTAGCAATACTTATATCAGACAAAATAGACTTTAAAACAAAAACTCTAACATGAGACAAGGAAGACTACTACATAATGATAAAGGGAACAATCCAACAAGAGGATACAACACTTGTAAATATCTATGAACCCAACATAGGAGCACCTAAATATAAAAAGGAATTATTAAAAGACCTAAAAGGAGAATTAGTAATACAATAATAGTAGGGGACTTTAACAGTCGACTTACACCAACGGATAGATCATTGAAACAGAAGATCAATAAGGAAATATTAGCCTTAAATGACACATTAGTCCAGATGGACTTAATAGATTAATACAGAACATCCCATCCAAAAAGTGCAGAATACACATTCTTTTCAAATGCATATGGAACATTCTTCAGGATACATCACATATTAGGCACAAAACAAGTCTCAGTAAATTAGGAAGATTGAAACAATACCAAGCACCTTTCTGAGCACAATGGCATGAAACGAGAAATCAGCCACAGGAAGAAAATCAGAAAAGCCACAAATATGTGGAGATTAAACAAAATGCTACTGAACAACAATTGGGTCAATGGAGAAATCAAAGGAGAAATAAAAAAATACCTGGAGACAATTGAAAAGGAAAATAAAACATGCCAAAATTTATGGGATACAGCAAAAACGGTTCTTAGAGGGAAGTTTATAGCAATACAAGCCTACCTCAACAAACAAGAAAAATCTCAATTAAACAATCCAATAATGCACCTAAAGGAACTGGAGAAAGAGGAACAAATAAAGCCTAAAATCAGTAAAAGGAAGGAAATAATAAAAATCAGAGAGGAAATAAATGAAATAGAGACTAAGAATACAATAGAAAAAGTCAATGAAACCAAAAGCTGGTTCTTTGAAAAGATAAACAAAATTGACAAATCTTTAGCTAGACTCACCAAGGAAAAAAGAGTGAAGGCTCAAATAAATAAAATCAGAAATGAAAGAGGAGAAATGAGAGAAGACAGCTCAGAAATACAAAAGAATATAAGAGAATACTATGAAAAACTATATGCCAACAAATTGGATAATCTAGAAGAAATGGATAAATTCTTAGAATCATACAACCTTCCAAAACTGAATCAAGAGGAAATAGAGAATTTGAATAGACAAATCACCAGTAAGGAGATTGCAACAGTAATCAAAAACCTCCCAGAAAATAAGAGTCCAGGACCAGATGGCTTCCCTCGTGAATTCTACCCAACATCCAAAGAATACTTAATACCTATCCTTCTCAAACTCTTCCAAGACGTTGAAGAGGAGGGGAGGCTTCCTAACTCATTCTATGCAGCCAACATTACCCTGAAACCTAAACTAGACAAGGAGAACATGAAACAAGAAAATTCCAGGCCAATATCACTGATGTACATTGGTGCAAAAATCCCCAACAAAACACTGGCAAATCGAGTACAACAATACATTAAAACAACCATACACCATGATCAAGTGGGATTTACTCCAGGGATGCAGGGATGGTTCAACATCCACAAACCAATCAACGTGATACACCAATTAACAAAATAAAGAATAAAAATCACATGATCATCTCAATAGATGCAGAGAAAGCATTTGACAAGATACAGCATTCATTTATGATAAAAACTCTGACTAAAATGGATGTAGAAGGAAAGTACCTCAACATAATAAAGGCCATATATGGCAAACCCACAGCTAACATCAATCTCAATGGAGAAAAACTGAAATCTATCCCTCTAAGAACAGGAGCCAGACAAGGATGCCCACTTTCACCACTCTTATTTAACATAGTATTGGAAGTCCTAGCTGGAGCAATCAGGCAAGAAAAAGAAGTAAAAGGGATCCAAATTGGAAAGGAAGAAGTGAAACTTTCACTATTTGCAGACGGCATGATTTTATATATAGAAAAGCCTAAGGAATCCACTAAAAATTTTAGAAATAATAAATGAACATGGTAAAATTGCAGGATACAAACTCAACATACAAAAACCAGTTGTGTTTCTATACACTAACGTTGAAGTATCAGAAAGAGAAATTAAGAGTACAATTACGTTTACAATTGCAACAAAAAGAATAAAACACCTAGGAATAAACTTAACCAAAGAGGTGAAAGATCTGTACATTGAAAACTATAAAACGTTGTGGAAAGAAATTTAAGAAGACACAAAGAATGGAAAGATATTCCATGCTCTTGGATTGGAAGAATTAACATAGTTAAAATGTCCATACTTCCTAAAGCAATCTACAGATTCAATGCAATCCCTATTAAACTTCCAACAACAGTTTTCACAGGAATAGAACAAAGATTCTTAAAACTTACATGGAAGAACAAAAGACCCCAAATAACCAAAGGAATTCTGAGTAAAAAGAACAAAGTGGGAGGTATCACACACCCTGATTTCAAAATATACTACAAAGCTATAGTAACCCAAACAGTGTGGTACTGGCACAAAAACAGACACATGGATCAATGGAACAGAATGGAGAGCCCAGAAATAAACGCACACATCTATGGACAGCAAATTTTCAACAAGGGAGCCAAGAACATACAATGGAGAAAGGAAAGTCTCTTCAATAAATAGTGGTGGGAAAACTGGACAGCCAAATGCAAAAGAATGAAAGTACACCATTATCTTACACCATACACAAGAAGTAACTCAAAATGGATTAAAGACTTGAATGTAGGACCCAAAACCATGAAACTTCTAGAAGAAAACATAGGCAATACACTCTTCATTGTCAGTCTTAGCAGCATATTTTCAAGTATCATGTCTGACCGAGGGAGGGAGACAATAGGAAAAACAAACAAATGGATCTACATCAAACCAAAAACCTTCTACATGGTAAAAGAAACCATCAGCAAAACAAAAAGACAACCTAACAATTGGGAGAAGATATTTGCAAACCATATATCTGATAAGGGGTTAATATCCAAAATATGCAAAGAACCTACACATCATGACAGCAAAAAAACCAAGAACCCAATTAAAAAATGAGCAAAAGATCTGAACAGACATTTCTCCAAAGAAGATATACAGATGGCCAACAGGCGCATCAGAAGATGTTCGACATCCTTAACTAACAGGGAAATGCAAATCCAAACTACAATGAGATATCACCTCACTCTTGTCAGAATGGCTATAATTAATAAGGCAGGAAATAGTGCTGGAGAGGACGTGGAGAGAGGGTAACTCTCATACACTGCTGGTGTGAGCGCTAACTGCTGCAGCCACTATGGAAAACAGTATGGAGATTTCTCAAAAAATTAAGAATAGAACTACCATACGATTCAGCTATTCCACTGCTGGATATTTATCCAAAGAACATGAAAATACGGATGCGTCAAGACACATGCATCCCTTTGTTCACTGCGGCATTATTCACAACAGCCAAGACTTGGAGGTGACCTAGGTGCCCATCAAGGGACGAATGAGTAAAGAAGATGTGGTATGTCTACACAATGGAATACTACTCAGCCATAAGAAATGATGAAATCTGGCCACTTGTGACAACACGGATGGACCTTGAGGGTATAATGCTAAGTGAAATAAGTCAGAAGGAGAAAGCCAAATACCGTATGATCTCACTCATAAGTAGAAGACAAAAACAACAACAATCACATAGATACAGAGACTAGATTGGTGGTTACCAGAGGGGAGGTGGGGAGGGAGGAGGGTGAAAGGGGTGACTAGGCACCTGTGTGTGCTGATGGATGGTAACTAGTCCTTTGCTGGTGAACATGATGTAATCTACACAGGAATTGAAATACATAATGATGTACACCTGAAATTTATATAATGTTATAAACCAGTTACCACAATAAAAACAAAGAAACAAACAAACAAATAAATAAAAAGTAGGTGGGCAAATAAGGAGAGAAGAAATGCAAATCCTCCCACCCCAGGCCTGGAATAAACTGCAGGACTGAGTAGAGCTACCAGCAGAAAAGAACGAATCCCAAAAGGAAGAGAATTTTAAAAGCTATGGACATACTTAGGTCCTGCATGTCTTGGCTCTAGACTCTCCTGCCCAGGATGCGGGCCCAGCTCTGACGGACCTTGGAGCTCACCACTGGACACATTGATTTCACTGACTTGACCCTCCCTATGATCAGGTCCCACACTGAGACCTATGGGTTACTGCAGAAAGCACTGTTATAGGTCAACCCCCGCATCCCCAGGGCCAGCTCCCGGACCCCCTCTCAGCACCTTATGTTTACAAGAAAGTATGTCTGGAGTCACAGATCTGGGTTCAAATCCAAGTTCTGTCAGCAACCAGAGCGATGATTTCCTCATCTGTATAATAGGGGCAGTGAGAATACCAATTTCATAGGATTCTTGTGAGGAACATTGAGACCATTCATGCAAAGAATATTTATTGGGCATCTACTGGGTGTCAGGCCCTGTGCTGGGCACTAAAGACACAAATCAGTTTTCTGTTTAGTAGGAGAGACATTCATTAACCTAACACTTTCAAGGGTAGAGTGGAACTGTTGGTACGCCTAGAACTCTTAGTAGTCCTTGGTTAATGATGATACTAGCTCAGGGGAATTTGTGAGCACCCTTCACTAGTAGTTGCCAATGCAGTATCCTTTGATATATCCATCTATCCTTTACCTACTCATCTATCCAATATCCACCCATCAATTCATCCTTCCATCCACCCTCCCATCCATCCATCCTCACATCCATCCTCCATCTATCCACATATCCAATATCCATTCATCCTCCCATCCATTTTCCCATCCATGCACTCTCCAATCCATCCTTCCTATCATTCCATCCATCCTATATTCCCGTCTTAACTCTGTTTTGACTCAGGCACTCTCTCCAATTCCTGGTCCAGATAAGCCTGTTGATTATCTGAGCCATTACTACACGGTGACTCTTTCAGGTTTAAAGTTGGCATGTGACCCAGGTTGGCCTTATTAGCCTAAGCAGAAGATCTTCTGTTTCATGTTTGAGAAAAATGTGTCTTCTCTTTCTCCTACTGGTAAGGAACAGGACAGCCTGTAGCTGCAAAGGCCACTGGCCTCCATTTTCCTACCACACGGGGGACCAGCAGCCTGAGGATGAAACCAGGATGATAGTGGAGCTAAAAAATGGACAAAATCCAGTTCTGGATCGCAGCTTTGAGCTGCTGATTGAACCCAACCTGGATTTTGCCATGCCATTGACTTTCAGTTACATGATATAGCTCTTTTTATTGTTTCAGCCAGGTTGAGTTGGGTTTTCTGTCACTTGCACCTAAGCATCCTAACTGATACATGAGAGGTGGTTGTAGCGATAAATATATTCACAGGTGGAAAAGCACTTTGCATGTACTTTCCTTCATTTAGATCTCAAAAGCAGCCCCATTCTAACTTCACCCATTGTACAGATGGGGATACCGAGGCCCACAACAACACAGGAATGTATTTGATAACCTAATTGAAATGGATACATTGATGACAAACCATAAAATGCCAAGTTATGATGAGGGAAAATGGGAAACATTCATAATCTAAAACCATTAAGAAATAGAAATAGCAACTGAGGATCTCATTCTCAAAAAGCTTTTGATCTAGATGGTTTTATGGAAGGGTTACAGCAAACTTTTAAGAAGAGGTAATTGTGAGAGAAATTAGAAAAATAAGAAAGTGCCAAATTCATTTTATGAGCCTGGTACAAACTGCCTAGCCTCAAGGACAGTACAAGGAAAGAAAGTCACACATCAAGTTTAGGTATGAAAAATGTGCTAAAATCCTAAATAAATCATTAGCTAAGAAATCTAACAGCTAACAGTATGTTGAAAAATATCATATTACCCTGTAAAATATCATATTTTAGTATGATACATTATAGATATATTATAAAAATAGTACATTATAAATATTTCATTATAGTACATTAGAAAAATATCATATTTATTCCAGAAATGCTAGAATGGGTTCAACATCAGAAAATCTATTAATATGTTTTATCACATTAATGGATTAGAGGAAACAATGGATTAAATCTTGTATGCAGAAAAATATTTGTTAAAGGCCAATACTGATTTATGATTCAGAAAAATTCAGAAAACTAGGAATGTAAGGGGACATTCTTAACATGCTGAAAACCATATTCCAAAAGTCTACAGGAAATATCATACTTAGTGGAGAATTCTAGACACATTCCCACCCCATAGGAGTCTTAGCTATACCGCAAGGTATGAAAAAGTCACAGAAAGTATAAGGTTTAGAAGAGAAGAGAGAAAACTGTCACCATTTGCAGATGACATAACCCTTTAGCTAGAAAATCCAACAGAATAAATAAGACAAACCATTAGAACTAAGAAGAGGTCAGCAAGGCTTTTGGACAGCAGATTAATTTTCAAAAATCATCAGCTTTCCTCTCATGTGTACCAACTAGAAAATAGAATAGAAAGTCAGGGAATATTTACTGTAGCAACAAAACTATAAGTTCTCTAGGAATCAATTTAACAAAACATGCTTAAGATGTTTATAGGGCTTTAAAATTCTATTAAGGGTCATACGGTAAAATCTGAATAAATTGAGAGCTATACTAAGGTTGTGATTGTGTGACAATATTGCGAAAATGTTCTCTCTAAATTAACAAACAAATTCAATGTAACTCCAATCAAATTTCCAGATGATTTTTTTTTCTTTTTTAAGGAACTCAACACATCCCAAAATTCATTTGGAGGAAGAAAGGTCCATCAGATAAAACCGCATTTTACAAAGATGTAGTATTTAAAATATTATGTTATTGGTGTTGAAACAGTTACAGAGACACAGAGTACAGAGCTCAGAAGGGAATCTGTGTGTTTGGAAACTTGATGATGAAGCAGACGGGCTGAGAAAATGGACTCGTTACATGGAGACGGGGGAAGCTGGCCCTCTAACTCATGCACATAAACATACATAAAGATGGCCTCCAGATGGACTAAAATCCGACATGTGAAAGGTAAACTGTAAAGCTATTAGGAATAACAAAGCAGAATGTGTCTGGGATAGGGACAAGGGCTTAGGACTCATCAAACAGAAACCATAAGATGAAATTTTGATGAGTTTGAAAATATTCTTGTTCAATGAAGGACCTACAAATAAAGTGAATAGATGACATTTTGGGAGAAATGTTAGCAGTGCTTAGACCTGCCAAGAGACTAATGTTAAGAATAAATTAACATCTCCTTAAGTGAAGGAGAATAAAAGAAAAAGAAAGTAAATAGAAAAATGGTCAAAAGATAAGAATAGAGAATTCAAAGAAATCAAAATGGCTAACAAAATTTCAAGAAGATGCTCAAACTAATTAGGTCAAGTCAAGTTAAAACAATTAGATATCACTCAACTATACATCAGACTGGCAACAATTTGAGAGATGGAGTTATGGACTGAATTGTGCCCCTCCACCCTTTACATATTGAGCCCAGGCCTCCAGTGTGACTATACTGAGCCAGGGCCTTCAAGGAGGTGATCAGGGTTAAATGAGGTCATAACGGTGGGGCCTAATCTGATAGGACTGGTGTTCTTCTAAGAAGAGGAAGAGACACCAAGATGCACTCTCTCTCTCTGTGCACACACATAGGTGAGGACACAGCAAGAAGGTAGCCATCTGCAGCCAAGAAGAGAGTCTTCCTCAGAAACCAATGCTGTGGGCACCTCCATCTTGGACTTCCAGCTAGAACTGTGGGAAAATAAATGTCTCTTGTTTTAGCCACTTGGTCTGTGGTATCTTGTTATGGCAGCCTAAGTAGACTGGTTAAGATGGATACTCCCCAGAGTTGGGAAAGACGGAGAGACAGTTATGCTTGTTTATTACTGGAGCCAGTGTAGACAGGCACAGCCATTCTAGAGAGCAATCTGGCAGTCTTTAGTTAAATTGAGTTAGCACCTGCCCAAGCGCCCAGCCATCCCCTTTCTGGGTATATTGCAGAGAAATTCTCCCCCAGATCCTAACAGGGACCCATGCAGGGATGTTCATCTCAGTGTAGTTTGTAATAGTGGGGAACGAGAGACAACTCAAGAGTCCATCCCAAGGGGAACGGCCAAGTGGTGGTGAAATGGAGGAATCTTATGGACTTCTCTGCACCAGTCTGAAGCCAGAGACGTCAACAGCAGAGTGTCCAGTGAAAATAATAAAAAACAATGATATCTATATGGCAGTACCATTTAAGTAAATCAAAACACTGCATGTATCATTTTCATAAGGATGTGGACATACTTAAACACATATATTAAACACGGTGCGGTGCCTGCCGGGGAGTGGTGAATGGGAGTGAGGATGAGAGGGAAAGTTGAAAATACATAAAATAAAACAAACAGGGACTTTGTGGTGATTCGTGACGATGATGACGTGCTATGAATTGGCATATGATCAGCTCAACCTCAATTTTCTGTACTTGAGGTGAGGTCTAAGGAAAAAAAGAAGAAAGGAGGGGACGTGACTGACCCGAGGTCACCCAGCAAGTCAGTGGTGGGCCCAGACGATGCTTCCCCTCCCACCCCGTGACAATGGGCAGAGTGCAGGCTCAGCTTACATCTCGCCAGGGCAGACTTGCTGTCCATGTGGGCCTTGTCCAGGCCAGGCCAGGGCTGCTCGTGCAGGGCCGAGGGCAAGGCCAGCAAGCTGAGGAGGACCAGGAGCCTCCAGAGTGGATGCATCTTCGATTCTGGGACCTGCAGGTGTCAAGAAGGGTCAGATGGTACCCAGGCTGATGGCTGTGTGGGTGGCCACCCGGAGGGATGGACTCATGGTTTTCCGTGGGAAGATGACACCAGAGTCAACCCCAGCATGCTGTGGGGAGGTGTTGTGACGGGCTCTGGCAGCTGTCCCTGGGGCTTGCTCACATGGTGAGGGCAGCAGGTGGAACCCTGTGGGGAGGCCAGAGCTGCAGAGGGAGGCCTTGTTGCTTGGAGACGCCCAGCAGAGCCCACTGTTGGGTCATCTAGCAGGAGTCCTCTCCCAGACCCTGCACAGGCTGGATGTTGGTGACTCTCAGTGAATAAATAAAGGAATGAATGAACGGGTGAGGATGGCTAATCCCAGGCTCTCCAATGGGACTAGGACTTTCTTAAGGGCAAGATTATCCTCAATGCCTGCCATGATGCTTGCTTGCCAGAAATTAAGTGCTAGTGAATGTTTGTTGAGTGACTAAATGACCGAATACATGAATGAGTAAGGATGGCTGATCTGTGAATCCCCTACCAAATTATCAGTTTCTTATGGGCAAGGTGTGAGTCTAATTAATCCTCATGTGCCCCGTACCTCCCTTGTTTACCATCCAGTAGATACTACTGAATGTTTGTTAAATGATGCAAATGAACGAATGAATGAAGGAATGATTGGGTGGATTGATTCATGGTTTGTCGATAAGACTTACAGGAGGGGCACAGAGAGCCTTGAAGCCAAAGCATTAGGTTTACCTCATTGCTCTGGGGTTGGGTGTAGGAGAGAATTCAGTGCAAATCTCCCTGTCCTCCCCATGTCAAGAAATGGCACCACAGCCCATCCAGTTGCTCTGGCCCCAGCCCTGGAGTCCCCCTGACTCCTCTTTCCTCATCTCCCACAACCATCTGTCAGGAAATCCTATCAACACTTCTGGACTCTGACCACGCCTAACGAATCCTCCTCAGCCACCATCTTGGCCTGAATTACTGCAGGGGTGTCCTACCTGGTTCTTCCCTGGGGCTTGGTCCTACCCGGCTTCTTCCCTTGCCCACCTACAACCTCTTTTGCACACAGCAGCCTGAGAAATTGTTTTAAGACCTATTCAGACCATACACTCCTCTGCTTAAAACCCTCCGAAGTTTTCTGTCACACCCAGGTAGGGTCCTGCCCGAATTCCACAGAAGCCCTGGGATGGTCAGGGCACTTCACTCCGGTTTCCTAAGAGATTCTACTGAAAGCATCAGTTCAGGGTGACTCTCTTGGGGTTCATGTCCCCTTGGGGCTGCTTGTAGAATATTGGTTACTTTGAAATGTACTTTTCTAGTCTCCCTGGACTTGTGTAACCAGTTGGGATTCTGTTACTTTTTGTCAAGAAAATTGGAGAAGAGTGGGCACTGTTGGGAGGAGCAAACCTACTGTCCTTGGCTCTTTATTGGTCTGAACATGGGGGTGTGGGGAGTTGTCAGTCCTGCCCCACTATGGGTTGTGGTTCTCAAGGCCTAGTCTAAAGAAATGACAACATGGAGGGTGTTGACATTCTGAGCCTGGTGCATGACAAGGGGGCAGGCTGGCACTGCTCAGGGGTGGGCCTGGGATTTGGAGCCAGCTTGAAACATCATCGCGCGGTGGTTAAGAGAGTGGGTTTCCGAGTCACACAGACCAGGGTGAAGCCTGGCTCTCCCTCTTGGCAGACTCAGTTTCCAGTTCTGTAAAAGGAGGGTGATCATAGGCCTAGCCCTCTGGACAATATCACAGCCTCTCTGTCCCAAGGCCCAGTCCACACTTCCTCTTCCAGACAGCCTTCCCTGACTGCACCCAACCCCTTGGCCTCTTTCCCATCTGTGCTCCTGCAGCATTGACTGCCAAGGTCCGATTCCCGCCTGTCTTGAGAAACTCTACCTCATGCCAGGAAACTCGAGGTGGCACTGGGGTGAGAATCTGGGCTCATCTCCTTGCCAACTGTGTGGTCCTGGGAAAGCTCCTTCCCTTCCCTGAGCCTCCGTTTCCTCCTTTGCAGGGAGGGGTGTGTCTCCCGGGGTTGCAGTGAGGATTAGAGGGGATGTTGCTATGGTTGCTGTCATCCTCATCCTCATCCTCACTTCTCTGAGCCTCAGCTTTCTCACCTGTAAACCAGGGAGGCTGGCAGAGTGAATGCCACCAAGTACAAAGGACCCAGACAGGGTGCCTGGGACAGCATGTCAAGGAGCCACCTCTCTCGAGCATGTTTGCATATGAGAGCACGGCTGTTTTGGTAACTCCAGCAGGCAGGAATCACACTGGGGGCTGAATGGCAGCCGAGGCCGTGATGGTCCAGAGCCTGGAGGGAACTCGCAGACATTGGATCAGATGATGGGCTTTGCTCTCGTTCATTCAACAAACAAATAAAGCCGCTGAAGTCATGGAGTGCTGACTAAGTGCCAAGCACCATGGGCCCTTTGGATCCAAGGGAGAGCAGCCAGGCAGGTTCCCCATCCTCAGGGAGCTCACACACCCGTGGGAGACTGACGGTCTTCAACTATCCCTGCCGTGGGCATAGGATTGTGCAGGGTGGCCCTGCCCATGAAGGGGAGGTGGGGGTGCCAGGCAAGGGCACAGAGAAGGGAGCCCTGGCCAATGGGGAGAGGTCATCAGAGAAAAGATTTCCCTGGGGAGGTGGAGTTAGAGCTGACATTTAAGGGAAAAGCTACAAGGGAGCTGGACATCCATCCTCGCACTCCTCCTGCTGGTGCTTCCACAGAGGGTGCTGGAGGAATGGGGGACGCTCCTCCATAAGCAGCCACCTACATGGATGGCGGGGCTGACATTTATTTGGGGCCCTAATTCACAGTCTGCTCTGTGCCTGATCTCCTTCAGTCCTCGTGCCACGCACGAGGGGATGGGAACCCAGATGAACCCAGTGGCCGGCCTGTGGAGTCCCAGCTGGGATGAGGCCAAGCTGCCCTCCCAGCCAGCTCTCCTGAGTGGAGAGACGTGGCTTCCTTTGGAAGATGGAGCAGCCGCACGCCCCAAACCTCATCCCTTCGCAACCTCCTTTACTAGTTCAGATAACTTTCCTTAGAACAAGCTTCTTTACCTTTTGGGGGGCCTTTTGAGAATGTGATGAAAACTGTGGCATGCCTGTTTAGAAAAAAAAAGTACCTAGCTAAGAAATGTTGCTCACAGTAGCAGGATTCACATGGTCCTCCCGTGGTGTGCTCTCCTGGGTAATTGCTTTCAAGCAGTTTGACTTGCATAAAAATATATTTATCCGTGCAATCATTATTTACTGTGGGCCTACTATGTGTCAGGCACTGCACTTGGCTCCAGGCAATAAGAGACCTCTGCTTCTCCAGCAGCTTATCATCTGTTGAGAGAATCAGAACAAGATGAAATAAACAATACATGAAATAATTACAAATTGAACTAAGGGGGAAAGGCGGGCGAGACTGGGACTAGCAGGGGGCCCACTTTAGACCAGGGGTGGGGAAGGCGTCTCGCGAGAAGGTGGCATGTGAGCTGAGTCCAGGAGGAGGAGACTGAGTCGGCCTTGGGTGTAGCCAGGGGATGGCGTGCCTGGCAGATGGAACCACAAGGGCCAAGGCCCTGAGGTGGGAAAGGGTCAGGTTGGAGAAACAGAGGAGGGCGGGTGTGGCTGGATCTACTGGGTGAGAAGTTGGCGTCCGTGTGCCCGGTAGAGGCCCCCTCACATCCACGGCTGCAGGGAGGGGCCGTCCCGCAAGAAGGAGGCAGGAGGCTCCCCTGGCAGATCCCAGGGCCAGGCAGGCTTCTGCGCACCTGCGCCCTCTGGTGGTTGTAAGGGTGGCCGCTTCCCCGGCTCCTTGGGCTCTAAGGCAGCTCAGGTCCCCAGCTGCAGGCAGAGGTCCTCACGCTCCAGGGGGCAGCAGAACGGCTGGAGGCATAAAATGTGAATTCCTGCATGTGACTCAGGAGGGTCTGGGGCTGGCGGTTTAGTCCGTTCTTTGAGAATCACTCTTTTTAGGAAGGGGATTCATTATGAAACTGAGGATGAAGGAGGTAACATTTCCCTGGATCAGGGTGAAACTGTGCCATGTACCCACAGGTGAACGCAGGAAACAAAATAACCAAAGTTTCTGAGCTCGCCTTGCAGAACAGCAGGGGCACGGCTAAGAGAGGAGCTTGCTGACAGCCCCCTGCCTGACTAAGCATCTTGCAGGAACACTGAGAAGCTACGATGACTGATTGTGAACTTTAGATGTCAAAGGCTAAAAATCCACCACGCGCAACACAGAGAATGGACAGTCACCCTGTGCAGAGGCCTCAGTACTTCGGCCCCTAAAGCCACATGCTCCTCCTCCTCTACCTAAAACCCCAATAAAGTCTCCTGCTTGTAGCTTTTTGGGGAGCTCAGGATTACAGCGTTAGCTGCCCATTCTCCTTGCTCAGCCCTTTGCAATAAAATTCCTACTTTCTTCCACTACACCTGGTGTCAGAGACTGGCTTGCTGAGCATCGGGTGAGCAAAGTCACTTCAGGTTCAGTATCGATTGTTCATTTAGGCATCCATTTATCCCATTCTTAATAGAAATATACATATGTTTAACAGTCATGGAGGACTAAAGACTGGAACTTTAGCCCAAAGATGAATTTCCCTAAAAATGGGAGTGGGATGGGAGGGGAGTAGGGTCCTTTCCTGAATGGAATATTGGGCTTAATAAAGGATGATGACACGCCTCTTCTAGGATCTGGGATGACCTGGAGAGGGGGAAGGGAAAGTGGAAAAGCTGGAGTTTCTGGGGACATTGCAGTGTTTTTTTGGGGATGAGTGGTGCTTGTAAAAATGCAGATTCCTGGGCCACCCCTGAGCAATTGAATCAGAGTCTTTGTAGGTGGAACCTGAGAATAAGCTTCTGGGCAATTCTGCTGCATATGGAGCATGGGGATCCTTTAGCTGAAATAAGAATGATGATACATTTGGGCACTGACTGTGCTCGAGGGGCAGTCTAAGTACTTTACTGTAATGCCTTATTTAACCCTCCACACAACCTTTTGAGGTAGGTACTGTTATCATTGGCCTCCCTTTGCAGAGGCACAGAGAGGTTGAGTAATATCCTTAAAGTCACCCAGCTGGGGCAGAGTGAGGCTAGAGCAAGAGCCAGGCAGCCAGACCTGCAGGTGGGAGATCAGAGGACCTGTTGCTCATCCTCCATCAACTTCCCCATCCCACACCTTACTTTACTCCCCAACATCATCCCACACTCCTACAGGAGCTGCAATGAGAGGCAGGAGGAAAACAGCAGACTTGTATGGAGCCCCAACTCTGTGCCAGGCTCTCCTTCAATTGTTCCTTGAGATTAATTTGGTTAATCCTCCCTATAACCCTTGAGAATTGCCTTGTTGTTGCCCCATTTCACAGATGCAACTTCTGAGACTTGGTGAGATGGAATCATTGCCCCAGGACACACAGCTGGTAAGTGTGGAGCCGGGATTCTAACCCAGGCTATCTGGCTCTTTGGGCTCTGTCGTGTTTCTGGATAAATCTGCTCACAGCCATTGTCCTTCATCCAAGGCTCTGTGAGCCTGCCTTGTCCAGTGGCATTTCCTCTCGTATTCTACAGAGGCCACTGAAGCCTCTGTGGGACACCCATGGCAAATATCAAAGATATTCCATGAGCTGGAATTGACCCACCAGGGGAGTGAGGCCTATAGGGTGCATCATAGCCATGAATGCTCTGGACCACTAGGGTCCAGGTGCTGGCCCCCCAAACCAAGAGTCTGACCCAGCAGAGGTGTTCTTAAGAGGAAAGGAGGAAGGCAGGTCACTCACAGTGACCAGCCATTCAGGCTCACTCTTCCCTCAAATGTCATCCATAAGGAGGAGGAAATGTGCTTGAGTCTGATACCGGCTCAACACAAGGTTGACATAAGGGATGCTATATTGTAGAAAACAAACCATATTATAAATTTGAATGACCTCTGACTAACTAACCCAGCTGGAGATGCACCCTCCAGGAGATCTTTCTGTTCTGTAGGTTTTATGACCCCTGCTTGTGTATGTACCTCCCAGCTGTGAAAAGATGATACCTTTGTTCTTTTGAGTTCCTTAGGGAGGTGATGACCCCTAGACATAGAGTCTATGCCGATAGCCATCATCAAATGACAACTGAAAGATCTGGTGTGATGATTCCAAGTCTGTAATACCAGAGGGTCAACATTCCTAACCCTGCCACCTATATTCCAGTGGCCTATATAACTGCTTCAAGATTCTGTGCCCACACTAAGATGGTTCTGTAGGACATTGGTCTCCCCATCTTCTGGTTTGCTTTCTTATTACTTCATAAAACGCCCTTTCTCTGCCACAATCTTGCTTCTTGCCAATTGGCTTTTGTCTTGCTGCAAACAGTTCATGCCCTTTGTGAAGTCCCATCTTGGTCACCAATTCCCCCCTTTTGTTGTTTAGTCCTCAATCTTGAGAGATTTCCTGCTGATGATGGGCATAGGGTGTTCCATCTCATGGAACCAGTCTCTTAGTAAGATGGTGATGCAGGTGGGCTCCCAAAGTTAGGCCTTATTGTGTAAGCAAGTAACTGGGTATTTAATAAGAAGAATTTCTACAGAAATGAAAAGAAAAGCAAGGTTAATTGTGGGAGCCACTCTGTCCCACAGAGGCTTCAGTGGCCTCTGTAGAATATGAGAGAGGAACGAGTTTCTGAGCCCGGGAGCAGCTGGTCAAAAGTTTTCTAGATGCCAGAGTCAAAGCATTTTTTGCAGTTTGAAACGTCTCTGATGATTTCATTGGGTGTTCAGACATCTTTCTGAGTGGCTTACACAGCAACAGGCATGAATGTGTCTTAAGTTTATACCAAGCTGTCCAGCTTCAGTCTGCAGGGCTTCAGGAAAAAGGGAAGCTTCAGTTCTCAATGATTTCAAATGAAAATGATGAAAAAAATTGCAAACATTCGTTTAGAGATTTGTAGCCAGTTACTGCAGGATACTAGAGGTATTCAGGATCCAGTCCAATTTACAGATACATAGCAAAATCTCAAAGACAATGATCAGAACTAAAGCCTAATATCCATGAATGTGTACTATAGTTTCTATTGAAACGTAATTTTTCTGTCTAAAATCACCCTTGTTTTTACCAAAGATGGTGAATTAAGACTCATTGACTTGTAAAATAAATCATTTCAATAATGTTTGCCCAGTTATTTACATAAGTTCGGCAAGAATAGCCATTGATCATGTAGGATCTTTCAAGTCTGTTTTGCTGGAACTTTTTATAAGGATTCTCAGGTACAACTTTGAAGGCCTCTCAAGACCAGGATATCAAGCCAAAGACTTGTCATAAGAACTTGCCTGTAATACCTACAGATTTGGGTGGATTCCTTTCTGCTTGAGGTCCCCAAAATGTTCTGAAGTTCCAGGCACCTGCCAGATAAGTGACCTTCTTTACTCGCCTGGTAAGTTTGCTGGAAACCCTGTAAGAGCAAGGTGCCAGGCCAATATTTCCAGGTGGCTTTGTTTCATAAAGTCAACCTTTATTCCTCAAAGCTGTCTTGTTACATCTGAGTCTGCATGTTTCACTCAAATATGACATTTCAGTCAAAGCCTTGATAATATAACCAATGTTTCTAATTGTGTCCTGTTAGAAGGAGAACAGATTTCTTTTTGAACTCCTGCAAATAACTATATTCCCTGAAAACAATACTCACTCACTAAGAGTTTCCAAATCTGGTGCGATCTGGTAGGGAGAAAAAAAATAAATGTTTCGATTTTACTTACAAAGCTATAATTTTACTAAATTGCTGTAAGTCAGAGTTAGCTTAAGAGAAAGAGAAAAAGTTTTCCTTAAATCTGGACAAACCAAAACATAGAGAATCAGCAGGGTCTGGCCCTGTGGCTGAGTGGTTAAGTTTATATACTCTGCTTCGGTGGCCCAGGGTTTCACTGGCTCGGATCCTGGGCGTGGACCTAGCACCATTCATGAAGTCATGCTGAGGCAGTGTCCCACATAGCAGAGCAAGAAGGGCCTACCACTAGAATATACAACTATGTAATGGCGGGCTTTGGGGAGAAGAAGAAGAAAAAGAAGATTGGCAACAGATTTTAGCTCAGGTGCCAATCTTTAAAAAAAACCAGCAATATCTCAAACAAGAAGTCATAAAAGTTATAATTATCCTCATTACTTCATTCAGTCCTGTATAGTTGGTTCTTGATCTTCTGTTCGCAGTTTTATGATGCCATCAATTTCTCTGTTAGGGTTCTGTAATTTCTTACCCAGTTCAGTTTTATGATCTGAAAGTTTATCAGAAACCTGTATTTTAGAGTGTCAGATTCCTTTCCATGAATCTTTCTGAATGTGAAACATATTTGCAAAAGCATCAGAGTAAAGCAACTGTCTGCAAATAACAAGAGACTCAAAAGGGCCATTGACAAAAACATTTGGCTATTTCTGTGACATAAAATACTTGAAGATAATAACTAGAATTATGACTGACAACCAGGATAGAACAGAATTTTGGGAATATTTCATAACCTTAAAAGTTTTTTATCAATAACATCTACTCATAGAATACCATCTAAGAAGGTTTATCATCACTTATTTGACAGTGCTTCCCATGTAATTTAACGTACCAAATAAAGCTAATTAGTTTAGTATCTTCTTCTCTATAGATGGAGAGAGAACAAATTTCTTTGAGTAGTCCCAGTGGTCCTCTGAAAATTCTAGAAGAAACATTTTTTCTTCAGGTCAAAGGAAAGACTTCATTTAGGATTTGAATTTTGGGGGAATCTTGTCAAATATATCAAAAGGTTTTAAAACACTTGGTTAAATAGGAACCAACACTCACTGTGAAACTAGATTCAGTTACCCATTTAATCAAGATGACAACAGAAACAGTCAAGGGCAAACAGAAAGCTAAAACAGTTTAAAAAAAAACCTTAATAGAGAGACTCAGTCGTTTTGAACATCAGAAATTACTTCAACAAAACATAGGTCTTCTGTCTTTTAGGTAAACTTACTCAAAGGTGAAGAAAAACCTTTTATAACCTTTTCACCAAGAGCAGACTAAAAGTCCAGGAAAATTATCCTTTTAAGAGAGAAAGAACCAAATTTTAACTTTTGCACCAGCTTATTTTTGATGTTAAAACTCACTTACTTAATTAGATTTACTTCAATCTTAGCCATCTTGACCATGCATAAAACTCTTTTTAGAGTTCCAATTCCATAAGCCTGCTATAACTTTCTTTTTACATTCAGAATTAGCCTCATGTCTTGCTTTTTCCTTTCTAGTCCTTTAGGACAAATTTGTCTTTCTTAACAAAACAAACAAAAAAATTTCCATTCTTTATATTTTCTTTACTGAAAACATACATCTTACTTTCTTTGAAAGCAAATGTTTTCCTCATTAATTTTTAGTAGCTTTAATCACATATATTAATTAGAATTCTTATCCCTTGCATGCCTTTATTTTTAGTAAAAACAAAAAAGTAAGCAATTATGAATGGTCTTTTATATTAGCATTCTGTGGCTTGGCAAATTTATAAATACTTTTCATAATTTCTAGGAACATGTTACTTTATAGTACAATCTTTTAATAGGGTATATGTTTACTCATAGACTCAAATATCTTTTAGTTTCTGTATAATAAGAAGCCAAAAGTAGATAAACAGACATATTTAGTGACGATTCAATATGTTATCTTATTTGAAAATGACCCGAATAGTCAATGAACATTTTATCAATTAATTTTACCCAGAAAAACTCTAAAGTTTCAAGGTGCCAGAGAGATTTTGGAAGTTATCTTAAATATACATGCCATGACATAAAATTTTCACCCAACACTTTTTTCTTTTTCCTATCTCTAATTTGCTCTTTCCAAGTAATTATTTAGATTGCATATAAAACCATGTGATATTAGACAAAATTAGCGATCATTTGAAGTTATTATTTTTGCTAACCTATTTTGTAATAGAGATAACATCAGCTTATTTGTCCTATAAACATAGAATAAAGGCTGCATGTCTGTATCATAGTCAAAGCTGCTAAGTCTGAGGACGTGTCTATTTTAATCAAGGCAACAATGTTAAATAAGCTTTCAGTTACCAAAGATTGACATATATGATGTTAACTTAAAAGAAATTTGTGTTAGTTTCTATTACATTTAGAAATAGTTTATATAAGTGCTTACTGTAAGCCACTTGAATGGTCTTTAGAAATTATACCATCCAAAGGTAAAATATTACACATGTAGCATACATATAGACACACTTACACAGAGACCCTACAGCCATTGTTTTAAAATTACTGTCATGAGTCAGGTGCAGTGTTGCAAAGCTCCCTAGTCATGGACCCAAATTTTGTTTGAAGCCTTTTTACTAATATTTCTGGAGAACACACTCAAGATGCTAGATTTTTTGTGAGTGTGTGCTTACGGCCATTTTTCTTTTTCTTTTTTCCCCCTCAGTCCTAGGAATAATTGATGAGCTAGATATTCCCTGGAGAGTTTGCAAGCTCTTTGAGATAAAGGAAATGGGTGGAACCTCAACTGCTTCTAAGGCTGCATTTCCAGTCTTGTAAGGATTTTTTAAAGGACAATTGCCCCTGAGTTCTGAGACACTGGGTTATAACTCAAATAACACTATAGGTTGATCTACCTGTCCAACTACATCACAAAGGCACAGAGAAACTACTCAAGTTTTCTCCAAGATGGCATTTCTGGGGTATATTTGCCTTATCAGTTTTTAACGTCCCAATATCTAGGAGCATTTTGAGAGGAACAGGGAAGATTTTTGGATTGGGAAAGGACAAGTGAGCTTTGAACTGCCTTCTAGAGCCATATCTCTGGCCCTGCAGGGATTTTCAAGACAAAGGTGGTTGTGTCCAAGTCCCCAAAGAACTGGAAAGAAGTTGACTCACCTTTCAGCTACATTTTTCCATTTTAGAAGTTTTTCAAATTTGAGGATCCATTCTCTGACCTTTGACTAGTAGCATCTTAATAACAATGGGTGGGTTAAACAGCTAAAAGCTATAATCAGCAATTGAAAAAAGGAAAAAACTTTAGTTCCTAGCTACTTAATCATCAATGGCTAACAGTTTGCTGGTTTCAATCCCTCGTATTCTTTTGTATTCCTCATTCTTGAGGGATTTGGGGCACCAGCCAATCTAGCTGCTTTCTGCTGAATTGGGACATAGATCTGGATTAGAGGAATGAAACTGTTTAGCACTCATTTGGAAATGTTCTCTTGTTCCCAGCTTCATGTTGACATTTTCTATTATTAGAATTTTGTACCTTGCTCAACAGTTTTGGAACAACATCTACAGGCACATTTCATAATCAAACATTGGACCAGAAAGTAAGAAATATAGACAACCCAAATTTTAACAGTCCCTGAAAAATAGGCCTAATCCCATGGGGCCTCCATCTAATCTCCAGGTGGGGGCAGACATCTGTTCTTAGTTCCTGATAAGTCTTTTTTTTTTTTTATTGGATATGCATCAGAGACCAGAGCGGTGCCCTATACTGATCTTTCAGTTGTCATTGATGATGGCTATCAGCATAGGCTCTCTGCCTGGGGGCCATCACATTCCTAAGGATCTCAAAGGAACAAGGTTATCAACTTATAGCAGCTGGCAGGGGCCATAAAATCTACAAAGCATATCTGGGTTAGTTAATCAGAGGTCATTCAAAGGTACAATATGGTTTCTTTTCTACAATATGGCTTCCCTTACATCAACCTGTGTTGAGCTGGTATCAATTCCCCCTTTTGTTGCTCATCCTCAATCTTGAGTGATATCCTGTTGTTGAGGGGAATAGGTTGTTCCATCTCATGGAATCAGTCTCTTAGTAAGATGGTGATGCAGAGGAACTCCTAAAGTTAGGCCTATATAGTGCAAGCAAGTAACCAGGTATTTAATATGTATTTCTAGAGGAATAAAAACAAAAACGAGGTTAATGGTGGGAGTGAATTATAAACTAGTAAATTATAAACCTTTCTGAGCCCAGATGGCAGCCAGTCAAAAAGATTTCTAGGTGTCAGAGTTGGAGCATCTTTTTCAGTTTTAAATGTCTCTGATGATGTCGTCACCTGCTCAGGTATCTTACACAGCAATAGACATGAATCTCTCTTAAGTTTATATCAAGTTGTCGAGCTTCAGTTTGCAAGGCTTCAGGAAAAAGGGCAGGTTCAGTTCTCAATGATTCCAAATGAAAATGATGGGAAGAAAATAGAAAATGTTAATTTGGAGATTTGTAGCCAGATATTTCAAGAGACTAGAAGAATTCAGGATCCGGTCCAGTTAACAGATATAAAGCAAAAACCTCAAAGACAATTATCAGAACTAGAACCTAACGTCCATGAATGTGTGCTATAGTTTTCATTGAAACATAATTTTTCTCTCTAAAATCGCCTTTATTTTTATAAAAGATAGCCAAATTAAGACTAACTAGTTTGCAAAATAAGTTTAATTTCAATAAGCTTGGCACAATTATTTACATAAGTACACCAAGAATAGCCATTCGTCATATATGTTCTTTTAAATCTACTTTGCTGGATCTTTATATGAGGAATCTTAGATTGAACTTTAAAGACTTGAAGCTAAGAAAGCCAAACCAAGAATATGTCATCAGATTTTGCCTGCAATACCTACAGATTTGGGTGGATTCCTCTCTTCTTGAAGTCCCTCAAAATATTTCAAGGTTCCAGGTGCCTGCCAGATAAGTGACCTTCCTTACTTACCAGATAATATTGCTGGAATCCTTGGAAAGAAGGTACCAGGCCAATATTTCCAAGTGGCTTTATTCCAGAAAGTCAACCTTTATTCCTCAAAAGCTGTCTTGTCATATCTGAGTGTGTATGTTTCTCTCAAATATGACATTTCAGTCAAAACCTTGGTAATATAACCAATGTTTCCAATTGTGTCCTGTTATAAGGAGAACAGATTCTTATTGAACTCATGCAAATAACTATATTGCTATGAAAATAATAGTCACTAGTGTTTCTAAATTCTGGAGGGACCAGGTAGGGAGAAAAAATAAATAAACGTTTCAATTCTGCAACCATATTTTTTTCCGACAGTATTTTGGAACCCCTGCCAACCTGACAATTATCAAGCTGAGCCCTCAGGACACAAAACAATCTTGGTAAGACTCTGCCGTTCTCAATAAACATTTACAGATTCTGGAAACTTTTGGTCAAAAGGTGTAGCCCTTGACTCTTTAAAAATTAAAGATTTTTCCCTGTTCCTTGGTTTGGAGGTTCAAAACGAGCTAAAAAATGGCCACTGTAATTTAAAATTATCCTGGGTTATCTTGCCAACTGTTTACAGTTATCTCCATTTTAGGGTTTTTCTCCCAAGGTGGCTGCAACAAACGAAGTAATTTCTAGAGAGAGTTTGTTATGATCACTGAGAAACTCAGTCCCCAAACGGCCAATTTTAACAAGTAAAACAGTCAGACATAGACAAACTTGAACAGACATGCAACTCCAATACTCTGGGACTCTAACTCAGAGCTCAGGACTCTACCTCATCCTTTTGGGTGCCCCAGAGACTGTAATCTTTTTGTATTCTCTCCCACGATCCTACCCTGGGGAATTTAACCCAGGAAAAGTTTCACCAGTAGGGCCTCTAACCCACTATCTTGAGGAGAACTAGACAATTTTAGGCACAGGCACAATTTAACGAGGTCACTCACCCAAAAGAAGTCTGATCCCGGAGCTCTTTACAGACACAGGCACAGACACAGACACATAAAACCCAGACACCAGTGAACCAGTTTCCAGATTCTTGGTGAAGTTCTATAACTTTTCCCAATCCAGTAGGGTGCCCTATTAACCAGATGGCCTCTCCTCTCAAAGAGGAGGACCCCAGATGGAGTGGAAGAAAGTTTTCAGTGGTACACTCCTGAGGCGACTTACCCTATTTCACATGTGAGCCCAATGCCCCACCAGAAGTAGCTGTTTCTCTTTCTTCCATAGGGAGTATTAGGAGGCAGCAAGCATCACCATGGAGAGCAGGAAGGGAAGATTCCCAAGACAAAGGGAGCCTTGGCAGCTGCTAGGGACTTAACCTGACAGGTTGCCCATCCAAGGTATACTGGCCATGAGAAAGACTTAAAGGCCCACCAGAGTCACCAAATTTCTGTTGCCACACAAAGGGCACCTCAAGTCAAAAGCCAATCATCAAGAGGCAAGATGGTGGCAGAAAAAGAGCATTTTATTATGAAACAAGCTAGCAAATTGGAAGATGGGGGGACTAGTGTCCTAAAGAACCGTCTCAAGGGGGGTACAGAATCTTGAAGCAGTTATATAAGCCAGTGGGTTATAGGGGAAGGGGGTTAGGAATGTTGACCCTCTGGTGTTACAGACTAAGAGTCGTCACCCCAGATCTTTCAGTTGTCATTTGATGATGGCTATCAGCATAGACTATTGGGGTGTCATCACCTTCCTAAGGAACTCAAAAGAACAAAGTTATCTTATCACAGCTGGGAGGTACATACACAAGCAGGGGTCATAAAACCTACAGAGGAGGAAGATCTCCTGGAGGGTGCATCTCCAGTTGGATTAGTTAGTCAGAGGTCATTCAAAGTTACAGTATAGTTTGTTTTCTACACCATGGCTTCCCTTATGTCAACCTTGTGTTGAGCCTGTATGAAGTCTTTCTCCTTACAATTCACATCAAACCTCAGCATCCACTGTAAGACAACAGAGAAAGAAGAGTCAGCTGAACCAACAGCAAGCAGAAACAAGGAAGTAACAAGGATCAGAGCAAAAATTAATGAAATAAAAACAGAAATGATAGAGAAAATCAACAAAATCAAAAGCTGGTTCTTTTAGAAGATTTAGAGATTAATAAATGTAGTTTTTCAACATCCAGTCATATCCATCATAATGTGCAGAACCATGTGTAACACCAGCCCAAGATTTTTTTCTCAGTCAACTGTCATAAGGAATAGCGACATGAAGCCAAATTATGTGTTTAGAGATAAGAAGCCATGCAGCACAAGAAGGAGGTGATATTATGATTTATAAGAAATATATATTTGTCCTTTGACTACTGTTCCTGGCACAGAGCTCCTAACACTCCTGTAATTTCCTATAAGAGCCATAGGGGCATCTTTTGTTATAATATTTGGTCTTGTGTCAGCGGTTCCTGAAATAACTCAAGAGCCATAAAGGTGAAAGGGGTGTCTTGTAAATCCTATCAAGCCCCTTTCAACCACACTTAAGTTTATGTTAAGGAGATGACTTTTGGAAAGCCCCTAAGGATGAGGGCTGGTTGCTGGTGGAACCAACAATGTGATTAGAGCGTTGGAACTTTCAGTCTCATCCCCCTGACCTCTGGGGATTGAGAGATGCTAGAGGTCGAGTCAATCATCAATGGCCAATGATTTAATCAACCATCCCTATGTAGTGGAGCCTCCATAGAACTCCAAAGGACAGGGTTTGGAGAGCTTCTGAGTTGGTGGATACGTGAAGGTGCAGGGAGAGTGATGCACCAGGAGAGGGCATGGAAGCTCTGCACGCCTTCACACATATCTTGCCCTATGCATCTCTTATAACAAATAATAACTGGTAATCCAGTTGTAAGAAACTGATAATCTACTGAGTAAACTGTTTCCCTGAGTTCTATCAGCTGCTCTTACTTGAACCAATTACTTGATTACTTGAACCAATGGAAGGGGCAGGGGAATCTCTGATATATAGCCTGCTGGTCAGAAGCATGGGTAACAACCTGGATTTGTGATTGGCATTCTAATCAGGAGTGAGGGGGCGGTCTTGTGGGACTAAGCCCTTAACCTCTGGGATCTAATTCCATCTCCAGGGAGATAATGTCAGAATTGAGTTGAATTATAGGATACCCAGCTTGTATTGCAGGTTGCTTGATGTGTGGATAAACTCTACACATCTGCTGTCAGCGATGTCAGAGTTGTAGTATTCAGAGAGTATTGTGTGTAATGGAAATGCAAACAGTAGTGTGTTTTTTCTTTACAAAAAGTCAAATACATCTGAGTTACCTACTCATACAAGTTACTTGTGACTTCAGGACCTGCTCAGGCCCAATCTCTTACATACTGTTTCCAACTGATGAGGGATTGCTGCTGTGCATGCCCAATGTCAAGACTTGATAGATCAGATTAAACATAGTCCATGAGGGACATCTCAGGCTGCATGATGCTTTGATGTCCCATGGTTAGATATTCATCTCTACTAGGAGTCAGTAGCAAGACGGGAGCTGTTTTACAAAATCCTAACAGTTATTTGGAGAATAGGATAGAGCTTTTCTTCAAAGCTCTAGAGGTCTGTGCTGTGTTTCTCTTATTAAAGTTTTCCAGAGCATCCATAAAACAGCCTCATTGGCCATAGATACTTTAAAAGTATAACTGCTTCTGCACAGCTTATGCGGAGCCAGCCTTGGTGGTCTAGTGGTTAAGATTTGGCGCTCTCACTGCTGTGGTCTGCGTTCGTTTCTCAGTCAGGGAACCACACCGCCCTGTCTGTTGGTTGTCATACTGTGGTGATTGCATGTTCCTGTGATGCTGAAAGTTATGCCACTGGTATTTCAATGCCAGCAGTGTCACCACGATGGACAGCTTTCAGCAGGGCTTCTAGATTAAGACAGGCTAAGAACAAGGACTGGCCACCAACTTCCAAAAACCTGGCCATGAAAACCTATGAATAGCAGTGGAGCATCTGATATAGCGCCAGAAGGTGAGAGGACGCGGCAAAAAGACCGAGCAGGGTTCTGCTCTGCTGTACACAGGGTCTCTAGGAGTCAGAATTGACTCAACAGCACTAACAACAAGGTCATAAAGACAAAGTGGCAGAGAAGCTAGCACTGCTTGCTAGAGAGCCTTTTCTTGCTCTGATTCCTACTCAAAACTGGTGCCTTAAGAGTTACTGAAAAATACATCAGAATGGCACTTTTTTTTTTTATTAATGTTATGATAGATTACAACCTTGTGAGATTTCAGTTGTACATTTTTGTTAGTCATGTTGTGGGTACACCACTTCCCCCTTTGTGCCCTCCCCCCACCCGCCCTTTTCCCTGGTAACCACCGATCAGATCTCCTTCTCAATATACTAACTTTCACCTATGAGTGGAGTCATATAGAGTTCGTCTTTCTCTGACTGGCTTATTTCGCTTAACATAATACCCTCGAGGTCCATCCACGTTGTTGTGAATGGGCCAATTTTGTCTTTTTCTTATGGCTGAGTAGTATTCCATTGTGTATATATACCACATCTTCTTTATCCAATCATCAGTTTCTGGGCATGTAGGTTGGTTCTACATCTTGGCTATTGTAAATAATGCTGCGATGAACATAGGGGTGCAACGGACTCTTGAGATTTCTGATTTCAGGTTCTTAGGATAGATACCCAGTAATGGGATGGCTGGGTCATAGGGTATTTCTATTTTTAACTTTTTGAGAAATCTCCATACTGTTTTCCATAGTGGCTGTACCAGTTTGCATTCCCACCAACAGTGTATGAGGGTTCCTTTTTCTCCACAACCTCTCCAACATTTGTCGCTCTTGATTTTGGATGTTTTTGCCAATCTAACAGGTGTAAGGTGATATCTTAGTGTAGTTTTGATTTGCATTTCCCTGATGATTAGCGATGATGAACATCTTTTCATGTGTCTATTGGCCATATTCATATCTTCTTTTGAGAAATGTCTGTTCATGTCCTCTGCCCATTTTTTGATCGGGTTGTTTGTTTTTTTGTTGTTAAGCAGTGTGAGTTCTTTGTATATTATGGAGATTAACCCTTTGTCAGATAAGTGGCTTGTAAATATTTTTTCCCAATTAGTGAGCTGTTTTTTTTGTTTCAATCCTGTTTTCCCTTGCCTTGAAGAAGCTCTTTAGTCTGATGAAGTCCCATTTGTTTATTCTTTCTATTGTTTCCCTCAACTGAGGAGTTATAGTGTCCAAAAAGATTCTTTTGAAACTGATGTCAAAGAGTGTACTGCCTATATTCTCTTCCAAAAGACTTATTGTCTCAGTTCTAATCTTTAGGTCTTTGATCCATTTTGAGTTTATTTTGGTGTGTGGTGAAAAAGAATGGTCAATTTTCAATCTTTTGCATGTGGCTGTCCAGTTTTCCCAGCACCATTTGTTGAAGAGACTTTCTTTTCTCCATTGTAGGCCCTCTGCTCCTTTGTTGAAGATTAGCTGTCCATAGATGTGTGGTTTTATCTCTGGGCTTTCAATTCTGTTCCATTTATCTGTGGACCTGTTTTTGTACCAGTACCATGCTGTTTTGATCACTGTAGCTTTGTAGTATGTTTTGAAATCGGGGATTGTGATTCTGCCGGCTTTGTTTTTCTTGCTCAGGATTGCTTTAGCAATTCGCAGTCTTTTGTTGCCCCATATGAATTTTAGGATTGTTTGTTCAATTTCTGTGAAGAATGTTCTTGGGATTCTGATTGGGATAGCATTGAATCTGTAGATTGCTTTAGGTAGTACGGACATTTTAACTATGTTTATTCTTCCAATCCATGTGCATGGAATGTCTTTCCATCTCTTTATGTCATCGTCAATTTCTTTCAAGAAAGCCTTGTAGTTTTCATTGTATAGATCCTTCACTTCCTTGGTTAAGTTTATCCCAAGGTATTTTATTCTTTTCGTTGCGATTGTGAATGGGATTGAGTTCTTGAGTTCTTTTTCTGTTAGTTCATTGTTAGTGTATAGAAATGCTACTGATTTATGCACGTTAATTTTATACCCTGCTACTTTGCTGTAGTTGTTGATTATTTCTAATAGTTTTTCTATGGATTCTTTGGGGTTTTCTATATATAAGATCATGTCGTCTGCAAACAGCGAGAGTTTTACTTCTTCGTTACCTATTTGGATTCCTTTTATTTCTTTTTCCTGCCGAATTGCTCTGGCCAGCACCTCCAGTACTATTTTGAATAGGAGTGGTGAAAGTGGGCACCCTTGTCTTGTTCCTGTCCTCAGAGGGATGGCTTTCAGTCTTTGTCCATTGAGTATGATGTTGGCTGTGGGTCTGTCATATATGGCCTTTATTATGTTGAGGTACTTTCCTTCTATACCCATTTTATTGAGGGTTTTTATCATAAATGGGTGTTGGATCTTGTCGAATGCTTTCTCTGCATCTATTGAGATGATCATGTGGTTTTTGTTTTTCATTTTGTTGATGTAGTGTATCACGTTGATTGACTTGCGGATGTTGAACCATCCCTGTGTCCCTGGTATAAATCCCACTTGATCATGGTGTATAATCTTTTTGATGTATTGCTGTATTCGGTTTGCCAAAATTTTGTTGAGGATTTTTGCATCTATGTTCATCAGTGATATCGGCCTGTAGTTCTCCTTCTTTGTGTTGTCCTTGTCAGGTTTGGGGATCAGAGTGATGTTGGCTTCATAGAATGTGTTAGGGAGTTCTCCATCTTTCTCAATTTTCTGGAACAGTTTGAGAAGAATAGGTATTAAGTCTTCTTTGAATGTTTGGTAGAATTCTCCAGAGAAGCCGTCTGGTCCTGGACTCTTATTTTTGGGGAGGTTTTTGATTACCGTTTCTATTTCCTTACTTGTGATTGGCCTATTCAGATTCTCCATTTCTTCCTGATTCAGTTTGGGGAGATTGTAGGAGTCTAGGAATTTGTCCATTTCTTCCAGGTTGTTCAATTTGTTGGCATATAGTTTTTCATAGTATTCTCTTATGATCTCTTGTATTTCATTGGTATCTGTTGTGATTTCTCCTCTCTCATTCCTAATTTTATTTATTTGCGATTTCTCTCTTCTTTTCTTGGTGAGTCTGGCTAAGGGTTTGTCAATTTTGTTAATTCTTTCGAAGAACCAACTCTTTGTTTCATTGATCCTTTCTATTGTCTTTTTTGTTTCAATATCGTTTATTTCTGCTCTTATTTTTATTATTTCCCTCCTTCTACTGACTCTGGGCTTTGTTTGTTCTTCTTTTTCTAGTTCTGTTAGGTGTCATTTGAGGTTGCTTATGTGAGCTTTTTCTTGTTTAGTGAGGTGAGCCTGTATTGCGATGAATTTCCCTCTTAGGACTGCTTTTGCTGCATCCCAAATGATTTGGTATGTCGTGTTCTCATTTTCATTTGTCTCCAGATAATATTTGATTTCTTCTTTAATTTCTTCAATGATCCATTGTTTGTTCAGAAGCGTGTTGTTTAGTCTTCACATTTTTGCACCTTTCTCTGCTTTTTTCTTGTAGTTGATTTCTAGTTTCATATGATCAGAAAAGATGCTTGATATTATTTCAACTCTCTTGTATTTATTGATGTTTGCTTTGGTTCCCAAAATATGGTCAATCCTTGAGAATGTTCCATGTGCACTTGAGAAGAATGTGTAACCTGCTGTTTTTGGATGAAGTGTTCTATATATATCTATTAAGTCCATCTGGTCTAATTTTTCATTTAATTCTATTATTTCCTTGTTGATTTTCTGTCTGGATGTTCTGTCCATTGGTGTTAATGATGTGTTGAGGTCCCCTACTATTATTGTATTGTTGTTGATGTCTTCTTTTAGTTCTATTAAGAGTTGCTTTACAAATTTTGGTGCTCCTGTGTTGGGTGCGTATATATTTATAAGTGTTATGTCTTCTTGGTGGAGAGTCCCTTTTATCATTATATACTGTCCCTCTTTGTCTTTCTTTATCTGTTTTGCTTTGAAATCTACCTTGTCTGATATTAGTATAGCAACACCTGCTTTCTTTTGTTCATTATTAGCTTGGAGTATTGTTCTGCATCCCTTCACTCTGAGTCTGTGTTTGTCTTTGGGGCTGAGGTGTGTTTCCTGGAGGCAGCATATTGTTGGATCTTGTTCTTTGATCCATCCTGCCACTCTGTGTCTTTTGATTGGGGAGTTCAATCCATTTACATTTAGAGTGATTATTGAGATGTGGGGGCCTACCACTACCATTTTGTGTCTTGTTTTCCGGTTTTCTTCAATTTCCTTTGTTTCTCGTCCCATGGTTTAATCTGTTCTGATGAAGAGCTGCTACTCTCTGTTGTTGTCCTTCTACTTATCTCCTCTGCTCTTGGTTTTGTAGCCCCTTTCCTTTTTTGGATTTTTCAGGAATGAGGGTTTTCCTGAGGATTTCCTGAAGAGGAGGTTTTGTGGCAATGAACTCCCTTAATTTTTGTTTATCTGGGAAAGTTTTTATTTCTCCATCATATTTGAAGGATATTTTCGCTGGGTAGAGAATTCTCGGCTGTAGATTTTTGTCCTTCAGATTTTTGAATATATCATTCCACTCTCTTCTAGCCTGTAAAGTTTCTGCTGAGAAATCTGCTGATAGCCTGATGGGGGTTCCTTTGTAGGTTAGTTTCTTTTGCCTGGCTGTCCTTAGTATTTTCTCCTTGTTGTTGACTTTTGCTAGCTTCACTACTATATGCCATGGAGTTGGTCTTCTTGCATTGATAAAGTTTGGAGATCTATTGGCTTCTGTCACCTGAAGATCCATCTCTCTCACCAGATTTGGGAAGTTCTCAGCCATTATTTCTTTGAATAGGCTTTCTGCCCCTTTCTCCTTCTCTTCTCCCTCTGGTATACCTATAATCCTTATGTTGCATCTCCTAATTGTGTCTGATAATTCTCGGAGAGTTTCTTCATTTCTTTTTAGTCTTACTTCTCTCTCCTCCTCTGCCTGCAGCAATTCTACATTGCCATCTTCCAAATTGCTAATTCTTTCCTCCATATTATTGGCCCTACTGTTCAGAGCATCTAGATTTTTCTTAATCTCCTCTATTGTGTTCTTCATTTCCAATATTTCTGTTTGGTTCTTCTTTATCAAATCAAACTGTTTTGTGACATAGCTCCTGAACTCGTTGAGTTGTTGGTCAGAATTCTCTCTTAACTCATTGAGTATTTTAATGATGGCTGTTTTGAAGTCATCATCATTTAGGTTATATATCTCATTTTCTTTGGGATTGTTTTCTGTGTATTTGTTATTTTCTTTCTGTTCTGGAGATTTAATGTATTTTTTCATATTGCTTGATGTTGTTGATTTGTGCCTCCGCATAGAGATAGAGTTTAGTTGCTCCTTTCACTTGTTTCAGCTGCTGTGGTGGGGGAGCAGCTGTTTATACTGCACCAACCAGGAACCCTGTCCGCAGTTGCTAACTGGGCCTGGGCCCCTCCTTGTAGTCACAGTGGTCCTTTGGATTCCCTCCTCTGCCATGGGGGCCGTCACAGGGGGGCTTCAGGCTGCTGGTGCCTACTTTTGCAGCCCACCTAGACGTGCTCCCTCCTTGGGGTCTGCAATGGTGTTATGGGCTTTTCCAGTGGCCAGGGGTGGGATCATTTATATTTGTCGCTCCGTCGCTGTCGGCACCCACAAAATCTCACTTGTCCACTATGGGTCGCAGGAGAGCTATTGGCATCTTCTACAGTCTGTGGTTAGTTCACCTAGCTATGCTACTTTTGTCCCGGGGTCTTCCAGCCTTGTGGCTGCCGGTTGGGTGCTTTCTACTAGTGCTGTGCAGAGGCTTTCCCTGAGGCTGCTGTGAGCCTGTAGGGTTTCCCCCTAGGCTACGGAGCTGGGTCACTGGAACTCCCCCCAGCCCCAGTCCTGTTTCCGAGGAACCCGGGGAGCCCTTTGCCCTGTCTTGGGGGATAGCCAGAGATCCTGATTTCAGTGGTAGCTGGTCAGCTGCTGCCCTGCCTGATATTCTCCTCTCCGGGACCCTCCTGGTATTGTGGATGCTGGGTATGGCCCCTCCGCTAATAGCAGACAGAGAGTTTTGTCTGCTGCTCGGGCAGAACTCTGGAGCTTCCCCTCTGGGGCACAGAGCTGGCCTCTGGAGCTTCCCCCAACCCCAGTCCTCTCCGAGATCTCTGGCAATCCCTAGCCCCATGGGGCAGGCAACGGCAGCTGGGGGTCGCCCCGCCCTCTGGGATTCTCTCCAGGACTTTC
The DNA here is from genome assembly GCF_021613505.1 of Equus quagga. Lineage (NCBI taxonomy): Eukaryota > Metazoa > Chordata > Mammalia > Perissodactyla > Equidae > Equus > Equus quagga. The sequence continues at coordinate 86,030,548 of NC_060278.1, read as the reverse complement.
CCGGAGCCGAGAATGCTGGGTGTGGCCCCTCTGCTAATGGCAGACAGAGAGTTTTGTCTGCTGCCCGGGCAGAACTCTGGAGCTTCCCCTCCGGGGCGCGGAGTCGGCCTCTGGAGCTTCACCCAGCCCCAGTCTGCTCAGAGATCTCCGGCAATCCCTAGCCCCACCGTGCAGGCAGTGGCAGCCGGGGGACCTCCGTACCCTCAGCGACTCTCTCTGGGACCCTCCGGGCACCGCGAACACCAGGCGGGAGCTCGCCGCCAATGGCAGGGAGAGACTCTCCCCACGGGCCCAGGTGTGCAACTCCAAAGTTTCCCTCTGCATTTAGGAGTAATTGCGGGGGGTTTAGGTAGGGTTCTGGTCACCTGTTTCCACCGTCGCTCCTCTGTTGTGTGCTCGCTCCTGCCCTAGATGTGTGTTGATCTTCTGGGGGCGTCCGTTGGAAGAAAGCTGCTTGCGGGTACTAGGCTGTTTGGTCGGGGTCGGAGAGTTTTCACGTATTTCCACATCCTCCCGGAGGAAAGTCCATCCGCCTTCCAATGTATAGTCGCGTGGGTCTCTCAGACATACTGAGATGCTGTCTGGATATCCTTTGTTAAGCGATAAGTGTCCAAATAATTGTAGACTCGAAGGGGGAGAGACAAAGAGGACTACTCACGGCACCATCTTGGATCTCCTCTGCAGAATGGTACTTTTGATTGTGGTATATGTTGTCTTAAAAATTAAAATGGCCCATGAAGCTTTGTGTCTTTTTGTAAAAATAGGAATTACAAGGGCACAACAATTTGTTTTTAATCTTGGAAGGGATATTCTTCATGCTCCAAACCATTGTACTCCCAGAAACTTCACCAAGGTGGCGGGACCTGGGGTTTTCATGAGATTTTGTCTCACCTTCTTTTTTTAAAGGAAGATTAGCCCTGAGCTAACTGCTACCAATCCTCCTTTTTTTTGCTGAGGAAGACTGGCCCTGAGCTAATGTCCGTGCCCATCTTCCTCTACGTTATATGTGGGATGCCTGCCACAGCATGGCATGTCATATGGTGCCATGTCCGCGCTCGGGATCCCAACTGGCAAACCCCAGGTCGCCAAGAAGCGGAACGTGCAAGCATAACTGCTGTGCCACTGGGCTGACCCGGGGAGTTTTTAAATGTGAAGATATTGTCACTATTTAAGAGTCATAAATGTGTTCTGATAAACCTTGCCACCTGCCAGACTCTTTTGCACCCAGGGTACACTTAGACTAGTTAGTTAGGAATTGAAATTGTTAGGGGAGGGAAAGACCCATCTGTGGGCTGTAGGAAGAAGTCCAGGGAACAGTGGGAAAATAGTATCCAGAGGTCGGCAGTGGCTGTGTGTCCAGGCAGGAATACAGTTTGGTGCCACAGTCACAGGGCAGCAGGACCAGTGCTGATGGTCCCAGGTGTATGTGCCTGTCCTAAGCATTTTGCGTCTTGGGGCCTCAGCCATGGGGGTGTCTCAGTCCTGAAGTAATGCCTGCCCAGAAAGGACATGACAGTAACTAATGCCTGAATTCTCCCTAAGCCCAATCAGTGTTGACTGCTGGTTTCCAGTCTGCAAATTCCTTCTGTCCTTCAGGTCACTGCTGAGGTGACATTCACAATAATCATTCAGCTGCTTAGGGGATTTAACTACTCATCCTCAGCTCAAAGATCTCGTGCTTCTGTGGGCCTGGATGATGCTTCCTCCCTTATATCCTCACCAGAAGACACAAGCTGGTTTCCTACGATAAGCCTTCCTGCAGTTCTGAACTATGGGACTGTCTCCCTACGATGCCATGTCGGTTTCTGGCAAGAGTAGGTGGAGAGTGATGGCTCTGGGCCTGATGACAGATGTTCGGCAGGGGTTGAGAATCACCAACCTGAATCTGCTCATTCTCACAAGGTCAGTGGGGTCTCCCAAAGAGAAACGGACATGGTTTTCTGTGAAGTCTTGGATGTTTCAGGCCTTGATTTGCCTTTTTGTCACTCTGTGACCTTGTGCAAGTCATTCACACACACC
>NC_060278.1:85955043-85988529 GCF_021613505.1 Equus quagga | reverse complement strand
ACAAATGTGGTCAGACACTGGTGGCCTGGGGTGGCATTGGGCAGCCGTGGGCAGGCTCACAGTTCCCACAGGGGGGCTTGGGACCTGGCACGCCTGATTCAGACCGTCCCTTCTGTCTCTGCTCACACATTCTCTGGCCCCAGCATCTCCCAGCCTCAACTCCCCACCCTTTGCCTCCAGCACTGGCTTCTGTCTGGCTCCTCACATCCTCTCATGCTTCTGCTCCAGAGCCGTCAGGAGCTCCCATTATCCACAGCAGAGGGATCTATGTTTTGACATTTCCCACTCAAATCAAATAAAGAAATGAAAAAGGCAGGGTTGGCCTAAGTTCCAAGTTCTCCCCACCCCTATGACCAGGGGCTTAATGAGAGTAATTCTACTTTTTCTCTGGTTTCCACCACTAGTGACACAGATAACAGTGCCAGCATCAGCTGTGGCTAAGAAACGTTGAGCACTGACTGTGCCTGGCACCCCTTTTTGCTCTCTGCATAATCATCTTTTTTATACCTCTGATGAAGGTACTCTTATTTCTCATTTTACAGATGGAGCAAGTGAGGCTCAGGATGACAAGGCAGCTTGTCCAAGGCCAGGCAGCCTGCAGGAGAGGTGTCAGGACTCGAACCCAGGCCTGCCTGAGGCACACGGAGTGTGACCTTGTTGGCTGCTGACACTCTGTCTTCTCCTACTGTCGGCCTGTGAGGCCATTCATTACCTGGTGCATCGTGGCATGCCTGGGCTCTGCCACGAGTAAAGGAATGAGGCTGGGGAGTTGGGGATGGGAGAGGTCATTTCCAGGTTGGTGACTGGAAAGGCTTCCTGGAGGAGATGGATTTGAACTGGTCTCTGAGGCTGGACAGAAATGAATGCAAGGGGCCCCACATGGAGAGGAGGGCAGCAGAAGGAAAGCATTGCCCGTGAAGCCCTGGGGAGCGGAGGGTCAGACAGCAAAGGACACACCATTTTCATTTGGCAGCAGTGCGGAAGTGAGCATCTCAGCGGTGGTGTCTTTCAGAAACTCAGACTGTGAGAGAGAAAGAGCACCATCACCCTGACTGAATCTGGAGTCCTCCCAGCTGTTCCATCTCAAGGGCAGTCGGGGGAGATGCTGGAATCCCAGGTCCCCTGCTGGTCAGAGCTGTGAGGGCTCCCAGGGGACTGGAGAGTCTGGGGGCGGCACAAACTCAGTGGGCCCTCAGCCTGGGGGTGGGGGATTGGGGCACATTAGAGGGATGCCCCCGCTGCCCCCACACTCAGGGGCTCCATGGCTCTGCTCTGTTGTGTTCCAGTGCTCTGTTAGGCACTCAGTGAATGCCTGAGCCAGGAGGCTGGACTTTGTGGCTGATAATGGGGAGGCCAGGGAGCCCATCACGGGGCTGCCTGTGGGGGCCTTGTTCAAAGCAGATCCTGAGCAATGTGTCTTTTCAAAATGACCCATCCTTGGCTATCCCTCATGTCTCCAGAGACCATCTGTTAATACTTACATCGAACGGGCCAATGCTGGAGTTCATCAGGTGGATTTGATCGGCGCTGCAACAGAAGATGCCCGTGAGAATGGCCCCTCAGAGTCCATTCATTTATTCAGTCAACAACTATGTATTGGGAACCTACCCCAGGCATGGTGCAGACTCTGGAAGTATGGCAGTGGACCAAATAAAATCCTTGCCTTGATACCAAACCTGAAGTGAGTTTTCTCACCTGTTGTGCAGCAAGACAATCTCTGACACTGGAGGTAGTGGAAGAAAGTAGGAATTTTATTATTGCACAGTGCTGAACAAGGAGAGAGGGCAGCTAACACTGAAATCCCAAACTCCCCGAAAAGCTAAAAGGAAAGGTTTTTCTTTGGGGTTTTAGGTGGGGGTGGGGGAGCATATGGCCTTGCTGGTCGGAGCTTTCCCGCCAGCCTGGCTCTTTGCAGGGAAGAGATAATGAATCCAAGTGCTCGTCCTTGCCAGTGTCTTTCTCCATGGAGGATAGTGGATTCTGGAGCCAGGAAGCCAGGGAGTAAGCAGGGAAAAAGTGTTTTGGTTTTAACCCCATATATACTGGGTTAAATGTAGGGAAACTGATATCAGGGTCGGTATCAGTGCCCCCCTATTTTATGTCCATCCTTCAATCTTGAGGGATTTGGGGTGGCAACCAATCTAGCTACTTCCTGCTGAATCAGGGCGTAGTTTGTTCCATCTCACTGAACCAGTCTTTTAATAAAGTGATGACGCATGTAGGCTCCCAAAGTTAGGCCTGTATCATGTGAGTAACCAGGTATTTTAATAAGAAGTTTTCCTAGAGAAACAAAAAGAGAAAAACAAGGCGCATGGTTGGAGCAAATTATAAAGTAGTTCTTGAGCCCAGGGGGCAGCCAATCAAGATTCCTAGAAGTCAGGGTTGAAGCATCTTTCACAGTTTGCAATGTCTCTGATGGTGTCATCGGGCACGCAGGTGGCTTTCTGAGAGGCTCACCCAGCAGCAGACATGAATCTCTCCTAAGTTTGTCTCAGGTCCTCCAGCTTCAGTTTGCAAGGATTCAGGGGAAAAAAGGCAGGTTTTGTTTTCAATGATTCTGAGTGAAAATGATGGGGAAAATCCTGAAAATGTTAGTTTGGAGGTTTGTAGCCAGATATTTCAGGAGACTAGAAGAATTCAGGATCCAGTCCGGTTAACAGATGTAACAAAAAATCTTGAAGACAATTGACAGAACCCAAATCCAACATCTACAAATATGCATTATAGTTTCTATTGAAACATAATTTTTCTCTCTCTAAAATTACCCTCAGTTTCACTAGACATAGTCAAATTAAGACTAACTGGTTTCCAAAATAGTTCTAGTTTTTAATAAATTTGGCATAATTATTTACATAAGTACAGCAAGAATAGTAATTGATTATATAGGCTCTTTCAAATCTGCTTTGCTGGAACCTTGTAAGGAATCTCAGGTTGAACTTTAAAAGTCTCTCGACGAAAGCCAAGCAAAGGACTGTCATCAGATTCCACCTGCAGTACCTACAGATTTGGGTGAATCCCTCTCTTCTTGAGATTCCCCAAAATATTGAGGTTCCTTGTGTCTGCCACAGGGAGCAACATCTTTTGCTCAACCTTGCCAGGTCACTGAACCCATAAGCAAGGTACCAGGCCAATATTTCCAAGTGGCTTTATTCCAGAATGTCAACCTTTGTTCCTCAAAAGCTGTCTTGTCATATCTGAGCTTTGTGTTTTGCTCAAATATGATGTTCCAGTGAAAGTCTTGGTGTTATAACCAGTGTTTCTAATCGTGTCCTGTTATAAGAAGAACAGATTCTTATTGAATTTATGCAAACAACTATATTGCCATAAGAATAAGAATACTTACTCATCAGGGGTTTTTGCGTTTTGGAGGGCTCAGATGGGGAGAAAAAGATGAATGCTTCAATTTTGTTTACAGATTGCTATAAATCATAGTTCCTTAAGAGAATAGAGAAAAAGTTTTCTTAAAACTGAAAAAAATCATCAAAAAATCAGCAATATGTCAATCAAAAATTAAAATCATCCTCATCAGTTTATTTTTTCCTGTGTAATTGGTTCTTGATCTTAATCTTGTTAGCAGTTTCCTGAAGTTATCAGTTTTTCTGTTAGAGCTCTATAATTTCTTACCCAGTTCAGTTTTATAATCTCAAAGTTTATTAGAAACCTGTATTTCTAGTGTCAGAGACATTTCCATGAATTTCTCTGAAGATGAATCACATTTGCAAAAACATCAAACAACTGTCTGTAAATAATAAAACACCCAAAAGTGGCGATTTACAAAGACATTTGACCATCTCTGTTATGTACAACACTTTGAGATAATAACTAAAATTATGGCTGACAATGAGAACAGATCAGAATTTTAGATAATCTTTAAAATACTTGTATCAATAACACTCAATCACATAATGCCATTTAAGAAAGTTTATCATTACTTATTTGACAACGCTTTCTATATAGTCTAATATGTCAAACGAGCCTAATTAATTTAGTATTTTTTTCTTATAGGAAGAGAGCAAATCTCTCTGAGAAGTCCCAGGGGTCCTCTGAAAATCCCCAGAGCAACTCTCCCTCCTCTTCCAGGTCAAAAGAAAGCTTTTATTCAGGACTTGAATATTTGTGTGTTTGGGGAAGCTTGTCAAAAATATTAAAAGCTTTAAAAGATTTGTGCAGATAGGAAACAAAACTCACTGTGAAACCACGTTCAGGTATCTATTCAAAGTGACAACAGAAACAGTCAAGGGGAAACAGAGTTAAAATAGCCAAAAAAAAAAAAAAAACCTTTTCATAATCTTTTTATCAAGAACAGATGAAAAGTCTAGGAAAATTATCCTTTTAAGAAAGAGGAGACCAAGTTTTAATTTTGTACCAGTTTACTTTTGACATATAAGTTTATTTACTTAATTGGATTTATTTTAGTCTTAGCCAACTTGACCATGCACAAAACTCTTTAGGGCTTTACTTTCACAAACCTTTGGTTACTTATTTTTTACATTCAGAATTTGTTCCAGTACTTTAGGACAAATTTATCTTTCTTAACTCAAGAAACAAAAATATTTTTATTCTTTATACCTTTTTACTGAAAACATATATTTTACTTTCTTTGTATACAGACCTTTTAGAAATATGTTTTCTCATACAAAATTTCTCAGCATACATAAAACATGTTTATCAATAAGCCTAAGCACTTTTCAGTTTCTTTGATATAAGAAACCAAAGGCAGACAAATATATGCTTAGTAGTTAACCTTTAATATTTTATGTTATGTGGAAATGACCTAGATGCCCAATAAACTGTTATTATTTAACTTAACTTAGTAAAGCTATAAAGTTTGTTTCCAAAAAGATTTTGGAAGCTGTTTTTTAAGTATGCAGACTATAAAACATAATTATTGTACTTAAAACTCTTACCCAGTTTTAACAATTAGGCTTAAACTACTCTTAAAAACTTCATGTGACATTAAAGCAGTGAACCATCATCTGAAGTTGTTTTAAGTAAATACACCATAATATATGATTATTGTTAAAACGTTTTTCCAAAATCTTTTATCCTTTTTTGCATTTATTTAATTTACCTGTTCTCGACAATTATATTTAGATTATCTATAAAAACCTCATGAGACATTAAACAAAATCAGCTATTATTCTGAGTTATTAGTCTTGCTGACAAGTTTTGTAACAGAGATGACATGAGCTCATTTGACCAGGAAACCCAGGCTGTATTTCTGTATCATATCCAATGCGGATAAATCTGAGATATGTCTGTTTTAAATCAAACCAGCATATTTAAACAGGCTCTTACTTATCAAAGATCATTTTATATCATGTTCAATAACTGTCTTTTAGAAGTTTTGACATATTAATCAAAGACTACATTTCATTATGAGAGATTTTGAATTCTCTCTTTTCTGAAACAGAGGTTTCCCAGAATGGCCATTACATTTTTAAGTTATTTCAAAAGTTTACTTATTTTTACTTGTTTAATTTTAGATCACACATTTCAGGGGAGTTGAAGCAAAGCTCAGGTTGCTGGGAAGCTCAGCAAGAGAGGAGAGAAAAGCAGCAGATTTGGCTTTGGCTGCTGGCATGTTTAATTATTTTCTCTTAAAGAGGCAGTAAAGAATTTGTGATTTTATTTAGAAGCCTCAAAAGATTAAAACAGGCTTTCTGCTGTTGTAGCTGGCTTTTCCAATTGCCTATGTAAATACACCAGTTTGGGTGAACTGAAATCAGCCCATTTAAACATACCAATTTTTACCAAATTTTATCTTAATTTTACCAATTCTTATACTTTTAATTATAACTTACATTAGAATTCCATTAACAAGTTTTGGTATTACAATATTACATAGGGAAAGCATTCCCAGCTAGACATAACATTTATTCCCAAAGAAAACATCCAGGCAAAGTTGACACAACTTCAGTTCCCCTGAAATTCCTGATCTAAAATTAAGCAAGTAAAAATAAGTAAACTTCTGGGGCTAGCCCCATGGAAGAGTGGTTAAGTTCGCGTGCTCTGCTGCAGGCGGCCAGTGTTTCGTTGGTTTGAATCCCGGGCGCGGACATGGCACTGCTCATCAAACCACGCTGAGGCGGCGTCCCACATGCCAAAACTAGAAGGACCCACAACGAAGAATATACAACTATGTACAGGGGGGCTTTGGGGAGAAAAAGGAAAAAAATTTAAAAAAATCTTAAAAATAAACTTCTGAGATAACTTAAAATTGTAATGGCCATTCTGGGAAACCTCTGTTTCAGAAAAGAGAGGATTCAAAACCTCTCATAATGGAACACAGTCTTTGATTAATATGCCAAAAATTCTAAAAGACAAAGTTATTGAACATAATATAAAATGATCTTAAGTAAATAAGATCCTGTTTAAATTTGCTGGTTTGATTTAAAATAGACATATCCTCAAAGTTACCAGCATTGGATATAATGCAAACATACAGCGTGGGTTTACTGGTCAAATGAACTCATGTTATATCTGTTACAAAATTTATCAGCAAAACTAATAACTTAGTACAATAACTAATTTTGTTTGATGTTTCATGAGTTTTTTGTATATGATCTAAATATAATTGCTAAAGACAGGTAAACTAAATAATGTAAAAGGATAAAAGTTTTCGGGAAAACTTTTTAAGAATAATTATATACATTATGATGTATGTACTTAAGACAACTTAAAATGATGGTTAACTGCTTTAATGTCAAATGAAGTTTTTAAGAATAATTAAAAATAGTTGCTAAAACTGGGTAAGAATTTTTAAGTACAATAATTATGTTTTATAGTCTGCATATTAAAAAAGACAGCTTCCAAAATCTTTTTGGAAACAAACTTTATAGCTTTACTAAGTTAAGTTAAATAATAACAGTTTATTGGGTATCTAGGTCATTTCCATATAAGATAAAACATTAAAGGTTAAACTACTAAGCGTATATTTGTCTGCCTTTGGATTTTTATATCAACAAAACTGAAAAGTGCTTAGGTTTACTGATAAACGTGTTTTATGTATGCTGAGGAATTTTCTATGAGAAAACACATCTTTCTAAAAGGTCTGTACACAGGGAAAGTAAAATATATATTTTCAGTAAAAAAGGTATAAAGAATGGAAATATTTTTGTTTCTTGAGTTAAGGAAAATAAATTTGTCCTAAAGTATTGGGACAAATTCCGAATGTAAAAAATAAGTAAAAAAAGGTTTGTGAAAGTAAAACCCTAAAGAATTTTATGTATGGTCAAGTTGGCTGAGATTAAAATAAATGTATTAAGTAAATAAGTTTCAATCTCAAAAGTAAGCTTGTGCAAAATCAAAATTTGATTTTCTCTCTCAAAACAATAATCTCCTTAAACTTTTGGTCTGTTCTTAATAAAGAAGTTATAAAGGATTTTTCTTTGCCTTTTAATATTTTTGACAAGCTCCCCCACACACAAATATCCAAGCCCTGAATAAAAGTTTTCTTTTGACCTGGAAGAGAAGAGAAATTTTCTCTGGGGATTTTCAGAGGCCCCCTGACACTTCTCAGAGAGATTTTCTTTTCCTATAAGAAAACATAGTAAACTAATTAGGCTTATCTGGTATATTAGATTACATGGGAAGCATTGTCAAATAAACAATAATAAACTTTCTTAAATGGTAATATGTGGGTAAATATTATTGATATCAGTGGCTCAAAATTATATAACACTAAAAATTCTGATCTGTTCTGTCAGCCATAATTCTGGTCATTATCTCAAAATGTTGTATATCACAGAGATGGTCAAATGTCTTTGTCAATTGCCAGTTTTAGATGTTTTGTTATTTGCAGACAGTAGCTGTCTTATTCTGATGTTTTTGCAAATATGTTTCATCTTCAGAGAAATTCATGGAAAGTACCCCGGTGCTTACTCTAAAGTACAGGTTTCTGATAAACGTGCAGATCATAAAACTAAACTGGGTAGAAATTACAGAACTCTAACAGAGAAACTGATGACCTCATAAGCTGCTGACAGAAGAATAAGATCAAGAACCATTTACAAAGGCCTAAATAAACTGATAGGGATAATTATAATTTTTATGGGTTTTTGCTTGAGATATTGCTGATTTTTGATGTTTTTGGTGTTTTTTTTTCAGATTTAAGAAAAGCTTTTTCTCGAGTGACATCAGCATCATGGCAGAGTGAACTTGCCCAGGACTCTCTTCCCTCCAACATAAAACAAAAAGGGGCATCCGTACTCCAACATAGGACATCCTAACATAATACAAAACTTTCAGAAAGACATGCAGCCACATGACAGAGGTCGGAGAGGCTGGAACCCTCTCAGAGGAGCTGGAATGGGGTAAGAGAGATCTCCACTCCCTCCCGTAAAGAATGCAGTCGCTGCTGCAGGAGGCTCCATGAGGGAAGGAGTGGGGGAGGAGAATGCTCGTTCAAGGGAACAAGGACTCCCTAGGGCCTCTGCAGCCTAGAGGGAAGCCCTATAATGGGGTGAGAGCTTTCTCAGGGAGTGACCTTATCAATCCAACATCCCAGGAGACAAAATAGCAAGAACGAGAAGGCTGGGAGAGCACACAGGAGAAAGCACCCCTTCCCCACCCACCCTGCCTGCTCCACTGCCTGGGATCTCAGCTGAAGGCAGAGGGCTCAGAATATGCAGCTCTCAACCCCCACCCAGTGGCAATAGACAGTAACTGCAACCAAATAATATCAGAATGCGAAAAACCTGACCCACCTCCTCTAACAACATCGGACACTACATCAAATCTCCACGAAGAGAGAAAATAACAAACACCCAGAATTCAATCCTGAGGACACAGAAATATGCAAGCTAAATGACAATGAATTCAAAATAGCTATCATCAAAAAACTCAATGAGATAAAAGAGAATGTAGAGAAACAATTCAACGACTTCAGGAACTACTTCACAAAAGAGATTGAAACTATAAAGAAGAATTAATCAGAAACCTTAGAGATGGAAGAGATAAAACAAAATAAATATTTCCTGAATATGATGAGTGGACATCCTAGAGGAGTGTATCAGCATAATCGAAGTTAGACATGTTGAAATGCTCCAGATTGAGGAGGAGAGAGAAGTAAGACTAAAAAGAAATGAAGAAAGTCTCCAAGATATATCTGACTCAATGAATAAATGCAACATAAGAATTATAGGTATTCAAGAAGGAGAAGAGAAGGAGAATGGAGCAGAGAGCTTGTTCGAAGAAATAATAGCAGAGAACTTCCCAAATCTAGGGAAAGAGAGGGAAGTCTGTGTGAAAGAGGATTCCAGATTTCCCAGATTTGTCAATGTAAAAAGATATATTGCAAGGCATATAGCAGTAAAACTGGCAAAAATGAATGACAAAGAAAGAGTACTAAAAGCAGCAAGGCAGAAGAAAATAGCCTACAAAGGAACCCTTACCAGGCTTTCAGCAGATTTCACTGTAGAAACATTACAAGCTGGGAGAGAACTGCACGGCATATTCAAATCTTTAAAAGACAAAAATATTCAGCCAAGAATACTCTATCCAGGAAAATTAACCTTCAGATATGAGGGAGAAATAAAAACTTTCCCAGACAAACAAAAGCTAAGGGAGTTCATAGCCACAAGACCCCCCCACAAGAAATCGTCAGGTAGGCCCTACGACCTGAAAAAAATGGGGAGAAAAGGTCACAAAACACAGAGTAAGGAGATAAATAGGTATACAGAATCAGAATAGGATATCAAATATTCAACTATAGCACTAAGATAAAGGAAAGGAAAACACCAAAACAAAGATAATCCTGTCATTTTAGCCACAAACTCACAACACAAGATGGGATGAGATATGAGAAAAACAACTTAGGAGGGGAGGAGGAAAGGGACGGAGTCAGTTTAGACAAAGGAAATAAGAGGCCATCAGAAAATGGACTATCTCATACAAGAAATTGTGAATACAAACCTCAGGGTAACCACTAAACAAAAAAGCAGAACAGAGATATGAAGAATAAATAAGGAAAAAACAAAGAAACACACCATTAAAAACTACATAATTCAATGGGTAGACCAAAACATACAGGACAAGAAACAAGGGAAATGCAGGAAAACTGGAAAATGAGTGATAAAATGACAGCATTAAGCCCTCATACATCAATAATCACCCTAAATGTAAATGGACTGAATTCTCCAATAAAAAGACAGAGTGGCAAGATGGATTAAAGAACAAAACCCAACAATTTGCTGCCACCAGGAAACACATCTCAGCTCCAATGACAAACAAGCTCAGAGTGAAGGGGTGACAGATGATACTCCAAACTAATGGCAAACAAAAGAAAGCAGGTGTTGTAGTACTCACATCAGACAAAGTAGATTTCAAGATAAGACAGGTAAAGAGAGACAAAGAGGGGCAGTATATAATGATCAAAAGGACACTCAATCAAGAAGAAATAACGTTTATAAATATCTATGCACCCAACACAGGAGCACCAAAGTTCATAAAGCAACTATTAACAAACCTAAAAGAAGATATTAATAATAACTCAATAATAGTAGGGGACCTCAACACCCCACTCACATCAATGGATAGATTATCCAGACAGAAAATCAACAAGGAAACAGTGGAATTAAATGAAAAGCTAAAGCAGTTGGACTTAATAGACATATAAAGAACACTCCATCCAAAAACAGCAGAATACGCCTTCTTCTCAAGTGCACATGGAACATTCTCAAGGATAGACAATATGTTGGGAAACAAGGCAAGCCTCAATAAATGTAAGAGGATTGAAATAATAACAAGCATCTTTCCATTCATAATGCTATAAAGCTAGAAATTAATTACAAGAAAAAAGCTGAGAAAGTGACAAAGATGTGGAGACTAAACAACGTGCTATTGTACAAGCAATGGATCATTGAAGAAAATAAAGGGGAAATCAGAAAATATCTGGAGAAAAATGAAAATGACAACATACCCATACCAACTCATACGGGATGCAGCAAAAGCTGTATTAAGAGGGAAATTCACCGCAATACAGGTACACATTCACAAACAAGAAAAATGCCAAATAAGCAATCTCAAATTACACCTAAGTGAATTAGAAAAAGAAGAACAAACAAAGCCCAAAGTCAGCAGAAGGAGAGAAATAATAAAAATCAGAACAGAAATAAATGCTATTGAAACAAAAAAGGCAGTAGAAAGGATCAATGAAAGAAAGAACTGCTTCTTTGAGAAGATAAATAAAATTGGCAAACCTGTAGCTAGACTCACAAAGAATACAGAGAAAAGGCTCAGATAAACAAAATTAGAAATGAAAGAGGAGAAATAACAACAGACTCCACAGAAATACAACGGATTGGGGGCTGGCCCATGGCCGAGTGGTTAAGTGCACTCCACTGCAGGTGGCACAGTGTTTCATTGGTTCGAATCCTGGGCACGGACATGGCACTGCTCATCAAATCATGCTGAGGCTGCGTCCCACATGCCACAACTAGAAGGACCGACAGCGAAGAATATACAACTATGTACTGGGGGGCTTTGGGGAGAAAAAGGAAAAAAATAAAATCTTTAAAAAAAAAAGAAATACAATGGATTATAAGAGAATACTATGAAAAACTATATGCCAACAAAACAGATCATCTGGAGGAAATGGATAAATTCTTAGACTCTTACAACCTCCCAATGCTGAATCAAGAAGAAACAGACAATCTGAATAGACCAACCACAAGGCAAGAGATTGCAACAGTAATCAAAAGCATCCCAAAGAATAAAAGACTAGGACCAGACGGCTTTCCTGGGGAATTCTACTAAACTTTCAGAGAGAATTTAATACCTATCCTTCTCAAGATATTCCAAAAAATTAGGGAAGATGGAACACTTCCTAACACATTCTATGAGGGAAACATTACTGTGATACCAAAGCCTGACATAGACAACACAACAAAGGAAAACTAAAGGCCAATATTGCTGATGAACATAGATGTGAAGATCCTCAATAAAATTTTGGCAACCTGAATTCAGCAATACATCAAAAGGCTCATACATCATGATCAAGTGGGATTCATCCCAGGGACACAGGGATGGTTCCAAATCTGAAAATCAATCAATGTGATACACCACATCAACAAATTGAGGAATAAAAACCACATGATCATCTCAATAGATGCAAAGAAAGCATTTGACAAGATCCAACAGCCATTTGTGATAAAAACTCTAAACAAAATGGGGATAGAAGGAAATTACCTCAACATAATAAAGGCCATATATGACAAACCCACAGACAACATCATACTCAATGGACAAAAACTGAACTCTATCCCTGAGAACAGGAGCCAGACAAGGATGCCTACTATCACCACTCTTATTCAGCATAGTACTGGAGGTTTTGGCCAGAGCAATTAGGTAAGAGAAAGAAATCAAAGCAATCCAAACTGGGAGTGAAGAAGTGAAACTCTCACTGTTTGCAGACAACATGATCTCATATATAGAAAACCCCAAAGAATCCATTAGAAAACTACCAGAAATAATCAACAACTGCAGTAAAGTTGCAGGGTACAAAATCAACTTACAAAAATCAGTTGCATTTCTGTACTCTAATAATGAACTTACAGAGAGACAACTCAAGAATACAATTCCATTTACAATTGCAACAAAAAGAATAAAGTACCTAGGAGTAAATTTAACTAAGGAGGTGAAGGACTTATACAGTGAAGACTATAAGATATTATTGAAAGAAATAGATAACAACATAAAGAGGTGGAAAGGACTCCATGAACATGGATTGGAAGAATAAACATAGTTAAAATGTCCATACTACTCAAAGCAATCTATAGATTCAATGCAATACCAGTCAGAATCCTAATGACATTCTTCAAAGAAATAGAACAAAGAACACTAAAATTCACATGGGGCAACCAAAGACCCAAATTGCTAAAGCAATACTGAGAAAAATGAACAAAGCTGGAGGCATCACAATTCCTGACTTCAAAATGGACTGCAAAGCCATAGTGAGCAAAACGGCATGGTACTGGTACAAAAACAGACACACAGATAAATGGAACAGAACTGAAAGCCCAGAAATAAAACCATACATCTACGGACAGCTAACCTTCGACAAAGGTGCCAAGAGCATAAAATGGAGAAGAGACAGTCTCTTCAATAAATGGTGTTGGCAAAACTGGACAGTCACATGCAAAATAATGAAAGTAGATCATTATCTCATGCCATACACAAAAATGAACTCAAAATGGATCAAAGATTTTAAGATAAGCCCTGAAACCATAAAACTCCTGGAAGACAATATAGGTGTACGCTCTTTGACATCAAACTTAAAAGGATCTTTTTGAATACCGTGGCTTCTCAGACAAGGAAAACAACAGAAAAAATAAACAAGTGGGAGTTCTTCAGACTAAAGAGCTTCTGCAAGGCAAAAGAAACTAGGATCAAAACAAAAGACAACACACCAATTGGGAGAAAATATTTGCAAACCATATATCCAATAGGGGCTAATCTCCATAATATATAAGGAACTTGCACAACTGAGTAACAAAAAACCAAACAGCCCGATCAAAAAATGGGCAGAGGATATGAGCAGATGTTTTTCCAAAGAAGATATACAGATGGCCAATAAACACACGAAAAGATGTTCAACATCACTAATCATCAGGGAAATGCAAATCAAAAGTACACTAAGATACCACCTTACACATGTTAAAATGGCTATAATCACCAAGACGAAAAATAGCAAATGTTGGAGAGGGTGTGAAGAAAAAGGAGCCTGCATACACTGCTGGTGGGAATGCAAACTGGTGCAGGCACTACGGAAAACAGTATGGAGATCCCTCAAAAAACTAAAAATAGAACTACCATATGACCCAGTCATCCCACTACTGGGTATCTACCTTGAAATCTAACTTGAAATCAACAATCCAAGGTGACCTGTGTACCCCTATGTTCGTTGCAGCACTATTGACAGTAGCCAAGACATGAAAACAATCCAAGTGCCTATCGACTGATGATTGGATAACGAAGATGTGATATATATACACAACGGAATACTATTCAGCCATATAAAAAGACAAAATCATCCCATTTGCAACAACATGAATGGACCCGGAGGGAATTTTACTAAGCAAAATAAGCCAGACTGAGAAAGGCAAACACCTGATGATTTCACTCATATGTGGAATATAAACAAACACATGGACAAAGAGAACAGTTCAGTGGTGACCAGGGGAAGGAGGGTGGGGGGCTGGCACAGGGGTTGAAGGGGAGCACTTATGCGGTGACAGTCAAGAAATAATGTACAAGTGAAATTTCTCAATGATGTAAGCTATTATGAATTCAAATTTAAAAAATTGTTAAAAAAAAAAAAAAGAAGCAGCAGCAGCATGTCACTATAGCCCTTGGAAAGACTTCTAACACAAATGGATGCATGAGAGTCCCCTTCACTGTGGACCTGGGATGTGGAGGGACAGACATGCTGGTGACTGACACTGCCTCTTCTCCTTACAGAACAGGCTGCTGCTCAGGAACTCAACCAACTGTGAATCCAGCCAACCCTCCACATGCCAGATTTAGTGTCCTCCAGTGATTCAGTGATGATTGGAAGGACATTCCCCAGAGAGGGGCTTCCACTGCCCCGAAGACCTTTGCCACAGACCCTGTGGACGTCCTGTCCTCTCCCATAATAAATTCTACCTCTGAAGGTGCAGAGGTCCCCCGGCCTGGGTCCTGAGGTTTAGGGTCCAGAAGTCAGACTTAATGAAGGTCCATCTTGAGAATAAGTGTATCTGGGTTTGCTCATCAGCCCAGAAATATCTGAGAACACACTCTTTCTTTTCCAGTAATTTTCAGCCAGAAGCCCATCTATGGGTTTGCTCATCAATGCATGTAAGGCCCTGTGGAGATTTCCCATTCACTCATTCAGTCCACCTACAGTTATTGAGCACCTCCTACATGCCAAGCTCTTTGCTGGGCTCCAAGGGAGTGTAGAGAAAGGGTGATGGAGTGGAAAAGCATAAATGTTGGCACCGAACACATCTGAGTTCAAATTCAACCCAGCCCAAAGAGCAATTCCATGAGGGTGTGGACCACGTGCACTGGGGAGACCAATGACCCCAGCCCCAGTGCAGGGCTGGCACAGCATGTGAGCTCAGCAAATATGTGAGCTTAAATGGTGGATGAATGGTGGTCCTATGACTCACTAGCTAGGTTTGGGACAAGGCACTTTCCCTTTTGCTCTTCCTCACCTGCAAAGTGGGAAGAGAAATCTCACAGGATGTGGAGCAACAGGGGCCCTCACACTGTGGGTGGGAGGTGAGTCGTACGACCACTTTATCAAACCAGGTGGCGCAGACCACACAGGACTTAACCTCCACACTGCAGGGCCAGGCCCTAACAAAAATTTTTAAAATAAAAAATATTTACCATGCAGGATGTTTGTAGGAGTATGTGGAAAAAATTGCAATGTTTATTGTGTGCTATTTCCATGGGAAATGCTTATTAAAAGTCATTTGATTCATTGTTAATTATTTGATTAATGACTCTTCAATTCTGAAATATTGATCCTTCCCTCCTCTACCCAAGGGCAGGGAAACCATACTAAGAAATCAAGGGCAGATAACATGGACATATTAATAATAGGAGCACACACATGTTAAGACATGGCATGCGCCAAGCTGGGTGCTGGGACCTTCCATTCAGCATCTCAGCAAATCCTCACAGCAACCCCATGAAGTACGAACCTACTATCCTATTTTATGCATGAGGACACTGGGCTCAGAGAGAGAAAGTCCGTTGCCCAAGGTCACACAGCCAGGAAAGACCAAGTTGACTGCACTCAGGCAGCCAGACTCTAGAGCCCACCCTCCTGACCTCTGTAAATGCCCCCTGCAGTCTTCCCTCCCTTCCTTCTGACACCCTCCCCACACGCTAAGGGGAAATGATGAAAGACGTGCTCAGCTGGATTGACAAGCTCAGGGAAGGAAGTGTCCACAACTCAGAGATGAAAATCTGGAGAGAGCCCCATGTCTCTAACTTTCAATTCTGACTCCCTAATCCTCCAGGGCAGATTGGGGGTCTCCTTCAAGCGGCCTCCTTGGGTTTCTCCCCTTCTCTTTGCTTCCATTTTAAGGTTCGCAGAGCTGAGGATTCAGCGTGTTTTCTCCTGAAAGAGCTTGTTGCACAATGGACTTGTATTATGATACTGAGTCTGGGATGGGGGGTAATTTAACCATCAATTCAGCCCTGAGTGCTCAGAGGATCGCTCCAGCGCTCCTTGTCTGTGCCTGTAACTTCCAGGCCCTTCCACTGCAGAGCTCTGACTGTGCCGGCGGTTGGGCTACGAGCTGCTTGTAGCCCCATTAACCCTCTCCCAGCCCCAGGATGTGGGTGCTGTCAGCTCCACGTGATAGGTGAGGAAACTGAGGCTTGAAGAGGAGAAGAATTGTGCTCAATGTCATTGGCTGACCTGGGCTTGGAACCCCAGCTGCCTGATTTCTCAGGTGGGGAGGCTCCAGAGAACATGAGCGGGCACTTTCTGAACTGAAGACTCTGAGATGCAAACTTGCTCCTGAAGTTGAGAGCACTGAAGCTGGACAGCCCTAATGACACTCTGACATCACCTCTTCCCTCTGAGTCGACCTGGGGCAGGTTACTGTCCTCCATGAGCCTCAGTGTCCCCACAGGATTCTCAGAGATGGGATAAAGCGCTAGTGTCTTGTAGAAAGGTATCATTATTATTAGCTGTAAATGTAGGGAGGAAGATTAATCTCCAAGGTAAGTGGAACTTGACTTAAGCAAAGTCTATTTAAGAAAATTTATTTCTCATCAAAACTGGAGTATCTAGCTCTCTGTGAACCCTTTTTACCCTCTGCCCCTCAAGAAAACCACTGGGGTTTCTAAAGCCATCGGAAGGCCCCCCTCCAACTCAGCCCCCTCCTGACCCTCCTCCCAGGAAACAGAACCAGCAACCCACTCCCACGTTCTAGAGAACAGACCTTGCGCAGGTCAGAGCCGCTTGAAAAATAAAATTAGCTCTGCCCTTTAAAAATGTATCTCTTGATTCAAAAAACGATACCAGTAAAGGCTCTCAACCACAGCCACAATCTGATATGCAGGAAGAAAGGAGCACCCCCTCCAGTTTCTGAGGAACATATAGGGAAGGCATTGACGTCACCAACACGGAAAACACTGTCTCCAAATGTGAGCGGCGTGTCCTTCCACGTTTCCTCACGCCCCACGACTCCTGCCCTGTTCAGGACAGTGGAACATGCAGCCCTGTGGCTTCAAGGAAGGGCAACTTTGGCAGAAGCAGAGAGAATGCTTTTGAATTTCCACAGCCCGGGTCATTGACAAAATGGTAGTGACAGAGAGCAGATCAGTGGGTGGGGGAGGGTGTGACTATAAAAGGGCAGGAAGAGGGGGTTTTGGGGGTGAGGGAGCTGTTCTATATCCTGATCATTATGGAAGCTACATAAACCCACACAAGAATTAATATTCATAGAAATGTGCACCAGGAGAAAAAGCTAACTTTACAGTAGGCTAATTTTTTTAAAAATGTTTTTGTCTAGGTTTTTCAATTTCAAAACTCAGAGCATAGGCGACATCAAGGATAGCACACATACAGTGAATTGAAGCAAGGTTTCCTGTCCCCAAGACTAGAAAACTCCCCATGTTGGGTTGGTGGAGTGTGAGGATCCAAGAGAAAAGAGGAGAACATAGTTCTGGTGGGTTCTGGAAAGTGTCTCATGCCCTTGCGGCTCCCCAGGCAAAACCTGGCGTGGGAGGAGGGACGCAGAAAACCTAAGTCAGTGGATTCAGGAACAGGAGGCATCTCTGCCCATGTTCCCTTGAAGAGCTAAGAGAAAGGATGAGACCTCAGGGAGAGAAGATTAACTGGACGGTCTAGAGGGGTCCAGGCAGAGGGGCTGGGCTGGCTCCCCTGGTCCTGCCCAAGGAATTAAGAAACAGTAGGAAAGTCAGCGTGTCTAACAAGGAAATGAGAAGTAAATGCTAAATCAGAGAGGCATCTGGACAGGAGGGAAACGCAGGGTCTCCCCCATCGGGGACCAGATGGCATGTGGATGTCTCTGTGTTTCCAGTCAGAACAGGGACAGGGCAGCCTCCTTCAGATGCCTCAGCAGAAATGAAGTCTCTAGAACAAAAATAAAAGCCCAGGGCAAAATGGGGAAGTTTCTGTTACCCAGCAAAATGGCATTTGATATGATAACAAAACTGTAGATACATTAGAAGGAAAAACATCTAGATCATGTGTTTATGGACAGGATTCCCACCAGCTCCCCTGACGTTATCCCCCACAGCCCTGTGAGGTGGATGTCACCCTCCCCTTTTACACATGTGGAAACTGGAGCTCAAGACTTGGAGAGACTTGACTGGGTCACAGCATTTGAAGCAGGGCCATCTGTGCCCTAATCCATCCCCTTTCTGCCAGAATAACAGAAGCCGCATCCTGGCTTCAAACCAGAGGCTGTAAGAGCCCAGTAACTGGCCGCACGGACTTAATCAGTCCCCTGACTTATCTGCCTCTGTTTCCCCAAAAGACAGTAGTAACTTGACCCCACCCATGAGAGTTGCACCAAGATAACAAAAACTAGGACCCCTTTGAGGATGACTGACAGCATACAAGCTGTGGGAAGACTCTAGCGAGTGCTTGAATGGATAATGGAGTTCAAAGCCACCGCCCCAGCCCTTGGAGTCATTGGCCAGACTCTTTCAGGAAGTGGGAGTGCTTCCAGGGAAGACCTGGAGGGAGGGCAGCGTGGCCCACTGATTACAGGGACGTCAGACACAGAGGCAAATTTTGACTCCATCACTCACTTGCTGTGTGTCCCTGGGAGGTAGTCACCCTCTCTGAACCTTGGTTGCCTTATCTGATGATTGAGGGAAAACCATACCAAGCATTCCTGACAAGACAAGATTCAAATATGGAGAGCCCCCAGCACATAGTGGGTCCTCAAGAAATGTGCATTTCCACCTTCTCTCTCTGCTTTTGCTAATAAGGCATTAGGTTCAGCAGGGCAAGACATGTTCTTGATGCTCTAAGACCTTGATCTCTCCATTCCTCAGTATTTTCACCTGTAAAACAGATTCCAAGACCCAAGTGGTGTGGACAAATGCTGTTACTTCCTGTGTGGAAGGGAAGAAGAAAGGGTAAAGGTAGAGACCAGGATGCACAGCATCCCTCAGGCCTGAGAAGCTGGAAAGACTTTTCCAGGATATAAAAGTGAAATTTCAGGAAAGTGTGAAATTCAAGGATGCAGCGAAGCAAAATGGTAAGTGAGTGTTCAGAAGGCATCTTTGTCCCTCAGCTCAGTGACTCAGAGAAAGAACCGGAGTGTAGATGCCTCGGCCCCATCCCACTGTGCAACTCTGGATGTGTCAACTCACACCCTGAGCCTCAGTTTCCCCTTGTCAATGGGGGTCTTCATTCCCACGTCACACAAAGTTACCAGGATTCATGAGATGCTGTATGTGAAAAGCAATGCCAGGCCTGGCATACAGCAAGAGCTCAGCAAGTGTCAGCTGTTGACACTGTTTGTATGGTTATTAGTATCCAGTGAGTTGAGTTCTGACTCTGCCACATCCTCCCTGTGTCTTTGGGCACTTGTCCCTGCTGTGCCTTAGTCTCCTCATCTGTGGAGGAGGAGCAGCAGCCCCTCCCTCCCAGCGTTCTGGTGAGGATGTGTCACCCCCAGCATGGAACTGTCATGCAAGAGGGACTCAGATGTCCCAGAAGTAGGGAAATCAGAGACAGATTCTCTTTTTGACATTTTGACAATTTGGAGAGAAAGAATAGGACCAGGAATGGAAGAGCCTAGATATGAGCCCGAGATCCCTTCCTGGTTACAGTTGGCTGCCTCCCCTAGTGTTCCAAATTTGATCTTCCTGGCCACCTCAGAGCATGGGTCCCCAACCTGAGCCCCACTCATGGAACATGAAGTCTTGAGCAACAGCCCCTTCTCAAGTTGTTCTCTGTTTATCTTGCTGATCAAATGTCTTAACTGTCCCACCTACTTATGTGATTGGCAATTATTTAATTTAGAGAGCCCTGAAGGACTCCACCAGACTGCAGAATTCTGAGTTATCTAGAAACCCTTCACCTGATCACACATTTCCTGATTCCTACACTATAAAAGAGGCTGCCTCCTCAGCAGAAGCGAACAGGAGAGGGGAGAGGAGGCCAGGTCAGCCGCCAGGACCTCTGAGAAGCCCAGGTGAGACCTGCCTGATCTGCTTCTGCTCCGCTGCCCAGGGCAGCAGGGGTCCCAGGCTCCTCACTGTGGGCTGGGCCTTGGCTGACTGCAGTTAGTATCACTCATTGGGGGTCTTTCAAGAGAAACAGAGCTGGGCATTTTGTGGGGAGTGGGATGGTCATTCACTCTGCTTCCCTAAGAGACCGGAAACCTCAAAGTAGAAATGCTCAGCAGCAGGGAATTTGATGGTGATGGGGAGCTCATGGCTGCAGGGGACACTGAAGAAATTCCACGTTCGGGTTCTCTCATGTGTCTGCTCTTCATGCCCTAAATCAAAATCTCTACAGTAGGAGTTTTAGCTTGAGTTTGCACTTGTGGATTCGGATCAGGATCCACAAATCTAAAATAACCCAATTTTGTACATTCTGATGCATTTTTCTGGGACTAGGCTCCTTAGCTTTCATTAGATCCATAAAAGATCTGTTTCCCAAAAGGGATTCAGAGGCCCCGATCCAAGTTACCTCCCCAGGCAAGCCACCACAGGCTCTTTCAATCCCAGCCGGCCACAACAAGGATGGTGCTTTGGAGAAATCAGCCAGTTGATGGAATTTTGTCCAAAACAGGTGTCTCCAAAGTGTAGGAATCAGTCCCAATTTTGGGCACCTTTGCTGGCTGTCAAATAGGCCCTTGAGAGGGTTGATGGCATCTGGGAGAGGATGGTGCAAAAGGCAGTCAGATGTCAGGGGTTGCCCCAGAAGTCACTTCCAGATCTGCTTGTGGGAGAAGAGAAAAGAGAAAGTGTAAGAAAGATAATGTGTGTGTGGAGTGTGTGTGTGTGGAAGGGGCTGAGGGGAGGGTTCAGAGACCTACCTCTGACCACAACTCTTCTATTAATTTGCTGTGTGACCTTGGGAAAGTCATTACCCCTCTCTGATTCCCTGGTTTTCCTGGTGCAATGAGGACTTTGGACGGCCACAGGATTTCCCGAGCGCTGGTCTGGATGAGATGGTGGCTATGAGGTGTGAACTCTGACATTCTGTGACTTGCAAGGACTTCCACAAACCATTGAGGGCTGGACCCAGACCGAAGGACGTAATGGGGATAGTGGCAAAGCAGTTCAGTTCCTCAGCCACATCTGTGTTTAACTTTTCATTGACTTTGTCTAATTCAAACCACTGTGAGCAAGCTCAATTGGAGAGTCAGTCTGATGGTCACTTAATTTAAACAGACGCTTCTGGGTCAAACAGATCTGGCTTTAAATCCCATCTCCATTGTGTACCTGTGACCTTGGGGGAGGTTATCTAAGCTCACTAGGCCCCCATTTCTTCACCTGTGCAATGCGAGTGATGAGTGCCCACGTCTTAGGGTGTGGTTGGGATGACATCGGTTACTGAGTGTGCAGTGCTCACCCTGAGGCCTGGCGCGGAGGAAATTGGGAGCAGTGTTAGCTATGGATCTTCTCTCCCTGGTGTTCTGGGGGAGGGCGCAGGTGGATCAATTCCTCTCTGGTATCTGTGTCATGCTGGACTGCTTGCTCTGTTCTCAGATAGAAAGAGAGAAGATGTTTCGAATTGGGGCCCTCATTGTCTTCTGTGGGCTCCTGGCCCAGACCACAGCCCTGCTGGAAGCCATGCCCTCGCCCCTGGACCCAACTCTGCCCTCGTCTATGATTCCGGACGTGGAAGTGAGTATCCCAGATGTTCCCGGAAGCTTGAGCAGTGGTAAGTGAGAGTCTGTGACTTCCTGTTTCAGCTGTGTGTGTGTTCAGCTGTCCAGTGGAGGGAGGGGGGCAGGGATGAATGGGGGAGTGGGGCTAAGGATGTGGAATTGTCCGATCTGACCCCCGAGGATCCCTATACCACTTTCCAGCTCTCAGCCATGGCTTGCTCTCTGAGGGTCTGTTGGGCAGTCTCGAAAATCTTCCACTCTCGGATGCTCTGAAGGCTGAAGGAGTCACTTCCAGAAGCCTGTTTAGGGGCCTGCTTGGGAAAATGGTTTCAGCAATGCCTTTCCTGAACATCATTGAGTGAGTAGCACTGAAATAGGGCCTTGTCCCCAGCAGAAAACCCCCATTGGAGATCTGACAGCCCACCCAGTGGCCCTGAAGGAGGGCAGGGGTGGTCTGAACATGAGCCCAGGACTCAGTCTGAGACCCTTCTCACAGTCTGGTAGGGAATAACACCCTCTTGAACCAGTAATTGCCCCCAGTCCTGAAGCATGTCCTGAGTCCCCAGTATCATCTATAATCCTCCCAACAGCCCTTTGAGGTTCATTTGATAAACCCCAGTTTACAGATGGAAAAACTGAGGCACAGAAAGGAGCCTGTTCTCACACAACTTGACTGATGTGGAGTAAGAGACCTGACTCCAATTTACTCAAGTCCAGGTCAAGGCTTTTTCCATCACACATGATAATATTGTGCTCCTCGTCTGTGGAATCCCTTAGAACATACGTGGCCTTTGATATAAGCAAGAAAGTGTAAGCTTCTCTCCTCAATTATATCGTCAATGTGATGTCCATGCAATAATCTAACACAGTGTTTCCCACGAGACACCTGAGAGGTCTCCAAGCAAGGAGCAATAATGGAAAGCTTGATGCCAGGGAGCTGGAGAAGTCTGAGTCCTTCAGAGGGCTGGATCAAAGCCATTTCCAAGATTCCTTCCCACTCAGGTGCTTGCTCCTGACTTGAAGGGAGACAGATAGCCTTGAGTTTGATTTCTAAATTCACCATGTACTTGCTGGGTGACCTGGAACAAGGCACTCAGTCTCTCTGTGCTTGGTTTCTCCATCTGTAAAAAGATTATGGTGCCCACAGAAAGAAACTGTTGGGGGGACTGGAGAGAATGTAAATCTCATGGCACAGTGGCCGGCCCAGAGAAGAGGCTTACTTCCATCCTCTCTCCATTCTCTCTGACTTCCTGTTCCTCAATCTCCATGAGAAACATGGCTGATTGACCTGCCATTGGAGGTCATGGCAGGATGAGTGACTCCTAACGGTAAATGTTTATGAAAGACCTACTCCAGTTGCCCGTATATCATCCACTCATCCACTTACCCATCTGTCCATCCATTCACCCATCATTCATTACATCTAACCACTTACTTTTCCATGCACCCACCCACGTATCCATCTACCCACCTGTTCATCAATCCACAAAGTCAACCAACGTGGAGTAGATCCTTTCTTTGTAAGTCTCTAAGTTGGCATACAGGATACAAATATAACCCAAACACAGTCTCTATCCTGGAATAGCTCGTGGACTTGAGATGAGGAGAGGGCCATGTGTGTGTCGGGATCTGACTCAGTGCATAGGTTGGGAAAGACTGATGTATGACTCAAAACCCATCTGGCTTTTGCTGCAAGACACCCCTTCTGGGTAGCTCCACCTCTGGGGTGGGTAAAGTTTGGTTAAATGTGTTTCTAGCTTTGGGGCTGGAGGACCTAATGTTTCTTCCTCCAATGTTGCTCCCTGGGCAGTGTGAAGGTCACTAATCCCCAGATGCTGGATCTTGGCCTTGTGAAGAGCCGTGATGCCCGTGGTCTCTATGTCATCATTCCTCTGGGCATGACCCTCAATGTGAATGTGTGAGTGGCTCCAAGACAGGATCAGAAGATGATTCACCAAAGGAGACTCTGATGACCATGGGGAACCAAAAAGGGGGCGTTGAAGTTTAGCAGACATGAGTCTCCAACTTCAGCTCTTTTGCTCCTATACTGAGTGACCTTGGGTCACTTGGGAAACTCACTTAACCTCTTTGAGCCTTGGCTTCCCCTACTGAGAAATGAGAGGAGTACAGATGTGGGCTATGTGGAGTGAGGTGAGGGTGGCATTCTTAGCAAGAAGAAAAAGCCTCCTCTGCCTTGGAACGTGGTAGCAGACTGTCTCCTCTGCAGGCCCCTGGTCGGAAGTCTGTTAAAGCTGGTTGCGAAGCTAAATGTCAGCGCACAACTCTTACCTTTGAAAGATGACGAGTACAACTTCTACGTGGTCTTTGGCAGCTGCACTCACTCCCCTGGCAGCCTTCACATCATCTTGCTTGAAAGGTGAGGCCAGAGAGGTGGCTTCTGCTGCCCAGAGACAATAGGATGGGATGATGGATGGATGGCTGAGAAGATGGAACAATGGGAAAATGGATAAGTGAGAGGATGGAAGAGTGGGAAGATGGATAGGAGGGAGGGAAGATGGATGGATGGGAGGATAGAGGGATAGATGAGCAAGTAAGTGGATGGGTAAATAGTCACTTATCCCTCCTGAGGCTGGATTGACTAATTTTATGCTGGTTTAGGCAACAAGAAATCTGAGTTCATGTTCCAGCTACCAGAGGGGCATGGAGAGAGGTGGAGGGCTTCCTGTGTGAACTTGGACACTGCTTCCCAACTTGAGTCTCAGCTTCCTCAGATAACGGTAATATGGAGCTACATCGGGGTTGCTGACAGAATGCACTAAGATAATCGGTTTGAATGTGCTTTGTCCCAGTAAGGGGTAAAATAGCTCTGGAGCTTAACTGGGTTACGGATTTCAGTAATTGTCACAAGGGACACTGAGTCTGGCATAATATGGAGGAGTCGTTCTCATCATGGCTCACATTTACTGGACACATATACTGTGCTTCACATGTATCATCTCGTTGAATCCTCATGACAACTGCATACTATTCACTGTTCAACCATCTATAGATTCTACAAAGTCTCATTGCACACCTACTGTGTACTGGAACAATGTGTTTATTCTACACACACCTACTGTGCACACTGCTGTGTAGGGTGTCACTCCCTTTGGATAGGCCCCTTGGTGTTTGCTGGCATGTGGGTGTGGATGGACAAGGCCCATTCTCAGTTTCTTGGTGCTGAGACTGCCATGGGCACAGTGGCCCTTCTGAAGGCTTCTCCATACCAACCCCACGCCTCTGCACCACCCCATGGCTTTTCCCTTTCAGATGGGTCCCCGTCCCCTTTCGTTGCCTCTCCGAAAGACTCGGCAAGATCCTTCCTGGGCTGGTGCAGGACAAGGTAAGTGGGTAGAAGTGGGGGCTCCTGATCCTTGGCTCTTAGAGCTTATCAGGCTGAAAGAGGGCCCTGGGGTGAGCTTTTTGAGTCCCTCAGCTTGATAAGTAAATTCCTTCCACCAGTCTATCTCTCTATTCACCCATCTGTGCGTGTTTCTTCTTCCCATCTTTCAAAATACATTGGTTTGTGCCTGCTCTGGACCAGGCCCTGTGCTGGTCCAACTACAAGTCAACAGGACTGGCCCCTGCCCTGAGAAGCTCCCAGCGCAGCCCCCTATGGCACAGACGAGCACTCTTCCAGCCCATACTTGGGTGCCTCCTATAACCAGAAACTCACCCCTCCCAGAGCAGTCCACCCTGTTTAGAAA
This sequence comes from Equus quagga, assembly GCF_021613505.1. Taxonomy (NCBI): domain Eukaryota; kingdom Metazoa; phylum Chordata; class Mammalia; order Perissodactyla; family Equidae; genus Equus; species Equus quagga. The sequence goes on along the minus strand of NC_060278.1, from coordinate 85,962,992 downwards.
CAGATGTCACGTCACAGAGTGAACAATGGCTCCTTGTGTGATGGCACTTCACACACAAGCCTTCAGTCTCTCCTCTGCCCAGTGTGGATGTGGGATTGCTGAGGATCAAACACTCTCAGACACAGAGAAATGATAGAAAATCTCCCCAGATAATCCATCCTTGGGATGCTGCTGCTTCCAGGATCCACCTACAGTGCCACTTTGCCTAACTCCCCTCTCTTCCCGGGTCAGCTGTGCCTTAGGCTCACAGGGGCTCTCAGCAGCATGGAACTCACCCTGGTCGAGGCCACTGTGGGTAAGCCCCGGCTCCCCCTCCGCAGGAGCAATGATTTCCCCTGAGGAGATCTGTCCCTGCGCACCATAGGATGCTAGCTCCCTCCAGCCTCAACTCTCCCCAGTTTGAGTTATTTTGTGCCTTGATTTATCCATATGTGTTGAGGTATAGACCCTGCCTCCCCCATCATCCCTGACACTGAGAACAGCTGGGCTGGTTGGTGGAGGAGGCGAGGCCCCCCTGCGTGGGCTTGGACGAATCGCCAGAGTCCCCATTTCCTGGCCCCAGGCCTCAGGGGCATGTGAGGTAACCCAGGACTCCTTCACACTGAGATCATCACTCTGGTCTATGGTGGTGGTGGTTTTTTAATTTTCCAGACTTGATTATCTATGGGCAGGATTTTGCCTTGAATGCCTAGGCTTCCAGGAAGGGACCGGCCTCTGCTGACCTGGTGAGTGTTGTACCCCACTCCCCAGGATTTGGGAGCTGGCTCCCAGTAGGGGGCAGCAGGGACTTTGGGACAGTGACATCCAAAGAAAGAGACAAAGAGCCACATAGAGAGAGACAGAGATGCACAGAGACCTCCACAGAAATGCTGACAGAGATGGAGAGACACAGGTGGCACTGCATCATAGCTACAAAGAGAAACACAGATGGTCATGGATACTCACAGACACATACACACATGCCTAAACACGTGGTCACTCAGACCTATAGAAATCTGTGCAGACATATAGAGGCACACTCTCACACCAGCATGCTCACACACATGTGCACACATTTGCAGACTCATGATGTGCAAGTACTCATGGATACACAGACAAACACTGAATCAAATACATGCACAAGAAGCCCTCTACTCTAGGCCTGGACTACCCTTGTGACTGAGACAAGATCTCTATCCCCAGGGTCTTAGCCTCCTCCCCTGCATCTGGAGGGTGGGTTTGATGATGGGCCAATGCCGAGAAAAGCCAGTGACCTTGAGTTTCCAATCTGATTGGGGTCTTCTCCCAACAGAACCATTTCCTGCTGTTCAATCCACTCCCTGCCCAGCTTCTGAGGGCTCACAAAAGGATGTCCCATGTTCTGGACAATGACATGGCTGCTGTTTGAACACCAGGGCAGCATTCTCTCTGAGAGAATTGCTCCCCATCCTTTCCCATTAGGCATTTGTTATATTCCATATTCCTCACCAAATAAAATTGCTCTTCCCATGCACAGGGAGCCTTGTTATTCTTAAGCATAACTTGAGGCTTCATAGGTTGGAAAGAGCCCAGGCCTTGGCAGTTTGTGCCATAGAACAGAGTTTGGGCCTTACATTGGAGATCTTAATGGTCTTAAGCATGTCAGGGACATGTCCAGATGAGTGTGGATTTCTGCTGTCCTTAGGAAGGGTGGACAGGGGGTTGAGGGCAGATGTAACACTCTAGGCAGAGATGAGGACACATGGGTTACTACACAAGAAGTGAAAATGGCAGATTTGAGAGGTGTTCAGGAGGTGAACCTGGAATGGTGAGGGAGCAGGTGAGGCTCCTATCCACGTCTCAGGTTGGGGAGCCTGAAGGTAACTGGAAATATGGGAGGATGAATTGATTCCAGCAGGAAGGTTATGCCTTTAGCTGTGGCCACTCTGTGTGGAATTGCCTGGGAGACCCCGAGGAAGACGTCCAGGAAGCTGATGGATACACAAGTCATCTATTGCTCTGCTTTTGCTTACAAGCATCCAGTTGTACTGACCTCTTTTCTGTTCCCAGCAAGACGATGAGAAAGATAACAACAAGAAAGTGTAAGAGGAAGGACAAAGGGGTCCAAAGTGTTCATTACTAAAGTCTTGAGAAAGATAGGCATAGAGAGGTGTCTTTGGAATTGTAAATAAAAAGATAATCGATGTTCTGGATGAGACTCATATTTTTGGAGGAAGAAGTCTGATTTTAAGTAAGTGGGAAGAGGTAGGGATGTAAGGAAGTTGACACTGAATGCAGATAAGATTCATGAAAAATTGGAGGCAAGAAAGAAGAAGAACAGGGCTGCTCGGGCTAGGGAAGGTTGTCCCCTCAAAGAAAAAATAAATACACTGTCATTGTTTAAGGTCCTTAGAGGACCAGCCCAACCCGTTCACCCCAAAGATGAGGAGACCTGAGGCCTCGGTGTGTGTGAATGACTTGCACAAGGTCACAGAGTGACAAAAAGGCAAATCAAGGCCTGAAACATCCAAGACTTCACAGAAAACCATGTCCGTTTCTCTTTGGGAGACCCCACTGACCTTGTGAGAATGAGCAGATTCAGGTTGGTGATTCTCAACCCCTGCCGAACATCTGTCATCAGGCCCAGAGCCATCACTCTCCACCTACTCTTGCCAGAAACCGACATGGCATCGTAGGGAGACAGTCCCATAGTTCAGAACTGCAGGAAGGCTTATCGTAGGAAACCAGCTTGTGTCTTCTGGTGAGGATATAAGGGAGGAAGCATCATCCAGGCCCACAGAAGCACGAGATCTTTGAGCTGAGGATGAGTAGTTAAATCCCCTAAGCAGCTGAATGATCATTGTGAATGTCACCTCAGCAGTGACCTGAAGGACAGAAGGAATTTGCAGACTGGAAACCAGCAGTCAACACTGATTGGGCTTAGGGAGAATTCAGGCATTAGTTACTGTCATGTCCTGTCTGGGCAGGCATTACTTCAGGACTGAGACACCCCCATGGCTGAGGCCCCAAGACGCAAAATGCTTAGGACAGGCACACACACCTGGGACCATCAGCACTGGTCCTGCTGCCCTGTGACTGTGGCACCAAACTGTATTCCTGCCTGGACACACAGCCACTGCCGACCTCTGGATACTATTTTCCCACTGTTCCCTGGACTTCTTCCTACAGCCCACAGATGGGTCTTTCCCTCCCCTAACAATTTCAATTCCTAACTAACTAGTCTAAGACCCCCCTCGATACAAAAGAGTCTGGCAGGGGGCCAGGTTTATCAGAACACATTTATGACTCTTAAATAGTGACAATATTTTCATTTTGAAATGAAATAGAGAGATTTTAAAATCTCTCTAGTAGGATATCAGTGACAATAGCATATTAAAGACCTTGGAAATTCTCTCCTCCACAAAAGCAATGAGAAAACTGGCAAAAAAAAAAAAATGTCAGAGCAAACATTTTCACAACTTCTGAAATTAACCAAAGCTTACAGCAATCTAGGGGGTGTTTATTCAATAAAAATTGCTGAATCTTGGTGAGAACAGTGAGCTTTGTGGTGTTTAACTTTGCTTAGTCCCATCTCCCACTCTGCAGCTCCACAGTAGACTTGAAAACCAAACACCCACAATCTTGGTGAAAATCAGTCTCCTGGCAGCCACTGGAGGGAGGCTGAAGGGGGTCAGGACAAATTCAAAGCCACGTTCCAAGAGAATGGTCATTATTTGACCTGCCTGATAGTTCCCTGGAAGACCCCATTCTCAAGGCTGTCTTTACCTGATCTGACTCAGAGCTCCCCCAGTCAGTATGAATAGCCTTTCCCCAAGGATTTCTGACAAAATGGTAGACAGACCTTAAGACTGGGTCCCCAGGAGTTTTTAATTCTCTAGCTAGTCCACATTCAGTTTTCAGCAATTTGTCATAACGACCTTTGAAGGGTCCCTCTTGGTTACTGGCTTCAGCAGCCTCACCTTCAGGTAAGCTGATCTTGCCTGTAATTCTACGTGTTCATCTATCTCTCCAGATTTCAGGATGGCAGCTTGCCCTAGGACCACACTTCTCTGACAAAACTGAGAGAGTTGTTGATTTTCAGTTTGTTGAGCTCTTTTCTTGCTGTGAGGATGGGAGTGACAGCTTCCAGGCTCTTTACGTGTCAAAACTGAAATTGAAAGTCTGGAGTTTTTATAATTTTCACCAGTTACATTTGTTTCACTGGTGAATTGGCCCCCAGAACCCCTCATGCTGCCATCCTGAAAGTGAGACTTCTTTGGAGGTTGTCACCATTATTTCTTCAAATTTATTTTCTGCACCACTCTTTTCTTCCTCTTGTTTCAGGACTCTGATGATATGAATGTAGACCTTTTGTCATAGTCCCACAAACTCTGAGGCTATGTTCATTTCTTTCAGCTTTTTTATCTTCGTCTTATTCAGATTAGATAATGTCTACTGATTTATCTTCAAGTTAGTTGACCACTTCCTCTTCCATTTCCATTGTGCTGTTGTGCTTATCCACTGATTTTATTTTTGCTTTTACATTCCAAAATTTCCATGTAGTTCCTTTTTAAGGTTCCATTTCTCTTCTGAGACTTTTATGTTTCGGTTTATTTCAAAGATGTTACTACTTAGTTCTTGGAGCATGGTGATACTAGCTGCTTTCAAGTCACAATCTGTTATTTTCATTATCTAGATCATCTCAGAGTTAGTACCTATGGGTTGTCTTTTCACCCGAGAATTTGCCAGACTTTCCTACCTAATTGTATTTCAAGTAATTTTGGACTGTATGCTAGACATTTTTAATATTATGTTATGGGAATCTGGATCTTGTATAAATCCTATGGAGAACATTGAGGGGGCTGGGTGTTTGTTTTGTCATGGCATTGACCCTGTTAAAGTCAGGATAACCCATTAGATTCAAGTTCCAACCCACATTCTCTGGGCTGTGTTTTTCAAAGGAGATTTCTTCCACTGTCTTTACTCATGGTGGTCCCTCATTCCTACCTTTTGGATCAGAAAGAGAGGACTTCTTTTGAAGCTGTTTGTGTTCATACCTGTGTGTAGTTCCATGATTCATGCTGCCATTGAGTCCAGGATGAAAGATACAGGGGAGATAAAAACCCAGGAAACTCACCTATGGATCATTCATTCTTTAGGTTATGATTTCCTTCCCCATTCACCTGCCATCAGTTATTTTTCAGAATCCTCAGAAAGCTACCTCATTCACTGTGTCCCAGGTTTTAGTTTCATTCAGTAGGAAAGAAAGAATGGATTATGCTTATTCCATCTATTTCAAGTCTCCAATCTGCCAAACCAGATGGCTTATGGCAGATGAGTATGGATTACCAGAAATTTAACCAAGTGCCCTCACAGTTGTGGTATACTTACTAGAACAGTTGACTGCAGCCCCTGGTGCTTGGTATGTAGCTATGGATCTGGAAAATGTGTTCTTTTCAATACACATCAGATGATGAGTTCAGAAGCAAATTGCATTCACTTGTGATGGACAATGGCATGCATTCAGTCTCGCCCCTGCTCTCTGTCACAAAATAGTGTGCAGGAGTCCTCCCTATTTGTGTTCTAGTTACTATTTCTGTATAATATATCATCCCAAAATTGAGTGACTTAAACAACAACACTCATTTCATGATATTCTATGGTGTCTGTGAGTCAGAAATTTAGGAAGGCTCAGGGGAAGTTGTGGCTCATAGTCCTGCATGTGACTGCAACTTTACTTGTAATCACTTACTTAACCCTCCACACAGCCCTTTGAGGTATGTACTGTTATTAATCGCCTCCCTCTGCAGAGACACAGAGAGGTTGAGTAAAATCCCTAAAATCACCCAGCTGGGCCAGATTGGGGCTGGAGCAGGAGCCAGGCAGCCAGACCCGCAGGAGGGAGATCAGAGGAGCTGTCGCTCATCCTCTGTCAACCTCCCCATACCACACCCACTCTGCTTTCCAAGGTGATCCCACACCCCCCACAGGAGTTCCAAGGAGACTTCATACTCATTATTGAGCCCCAATTTTGTGCCAGGCTCTGCTCCAAGCATTCTTTGAGATTAATTTGACTAATCCTCCAAATAACCCTTGAAGCTTGAGTCATTATTGCCCCATTTCACAGGCGGAAAGTCTGAGACAGAGAGATGGAGTCACTCGCCCAGGACACACAGCTGGTGAGTGTGGAGCCAGGATTTGAACCCAGGCTCTCTGACTCTGTAGGCTCTGTCTTGTCTCTGGATAAATTTGCTCACAGCCCTTGTCCTTCATCCCAGGCTCTGCAAGCCTACTTTTTCCAGTGGCATTGCCTCTCGTATTCTACAGAGGCCACTGAAGACTCTGACAGACAAACATGGCAAATCTCAAAGATGTGCCATGAGCTGGAGTTGATCCACTAGGGGGACTGAGGACTGCAGGGCTCACCTTAGCCACGAACACTCTGGACCACTAGAGGGCAGGCGCTGGCCCCTCAAGCCCAGAGTCAGACCCAGCAGAGGTGTTCTCAGGAGGAAAGGAGGAAGGCAGTTCACTCACAGTGACCAGCCATTCAGAGCCACCGCTGCCTCCAGCGTCAGCCATTAGGAGGAGGGACTGTCCTTGGGATCTTGCCCTTACAACATGCTTCATGTCTCTGGTCATTAATTTCAAACTTCAACAACTTGACTTGATTTCTCTCTCTCACCCCCACCACCTTACTCCCAACAGCCTGGGTCCACTGTCACTCAGAATCCTGCTTCTTTCCCAAGTCTCATCATAAAACCTCATCCGTTTCTGTGGCACCTGTTTCATTCTCTTTTATATTCCAAACTCCCTATTTCCTTCTTTTATTAATTATCATCATAGTGATGTCTCCAAATTTGCTCACTTTTTAAAAATTGGAATCTAAATTTTCATGGTAATAGTTAGAACAGAGTGAGTCTGTGCTGCAGTAACAGTGGAGCCCTGAAACCTCAGTGGCCTAATGCAATAAAGTGTGATTCGTCACTCACACACTCACTGCATGTTCCATTTTCGAGTTACACCATCTGGAATGCAGATCTCCGTGGTCACCAACTCAGGCTAGTGAGGACTGGCAGATGGGTAAGAAGTCAGTAAGGGCCAGGCAGAAAGTGATGTATAATTACTTCCTCCAAACTCCACTGATCAGACATTCTGAGCCCAATTCCTCATCACTGTGATAGTGCCTGACACATAGTCAGGGCCCAAGAAATGTAAGCCAGTTATCATTCATGCCAGTTATTTCCCATAATAGCATCTCAAACAAATCATTTGAGCCTCATTTCATCATTGGAAAGGAAAGGGAGCATAATAGTGGCACATACAGCATGATTATGAACACAAAATAGTGTGTAGTAGCCCCAGCACATGGCGGGTGCTGAAGAAATGCTGTTGTCCTGAGTTAGCTTCCAAATCTTTCCAGAAGGAATCATTGGTTCCCATGCAGACCAACCAGAATCCAGGAGTGGGACACAAGAGAGAATCAGTATCAGTGTCAGTCAGGGTTCCATCAGTACAGAGCACCAGGAGTGATGTCTACAACAAGGGATTTCTTGAGCTGTGGGAGTTGGTTACATGGGCTCTGTTACTCTCTTGTCTTTGCATCTGGTGTTGGAGCCTGAAGTCAGCAGGGCAGGCAGACAGGAAGGGAAGATGGATGTGAAGTGAGGGAAGAGCAAAGACAAACTGGGACCTTCATCAGTGTCTCCCCACCTCCAAGCCTCCAAGTAGAAGATGGAGGGATGCAGGGGAGGGTCCCTGCTCCTCTGGTGGATGCACTTGAGAGCCTGGGCACTTGATAAGACAGTGGAGCAGGAGCCAGAGACTGGGTCTGGTCCAGACCTGCTCCTACTCCCTTGTGACCCTGAATGCAAAGGAGCCAAGAGCAGTCACGGTCCCACAGCCGTCTTGAGCATTAACAGCAATGTGGCACAGAACCCACTGCATGGCATCCTCCTCTTTGGGACTCAGTCCTCTAAGCTATGAAATGG
>NC_060278.1:85929732-85954943 GCF_021613505.1 Equus quagga | reverse complement strand
GGAGTGTCTAAAGGGAGAGTTTTCTCCCCGGGAGTCCCTGTTCTCCCTCGGCCCCTCAGAGAGGAATTCTGAATTCGGTATTGAGTGTCCCAGGGAAGGAGACGCCTCAGAAAGTGCAGAAAGGGCTTGAGCTTCAAAAGCCCGGGTCCCGAGAGGACGGGGAGCAGGGAGGACGCGGGGACCCTGCACACCTACGAAAGTTTCCCTGGTCAAGAGGCAGGAAGAGGAAGGAAGCAGGAAAGATCAGTTTTGGGGTCTCTAAGAAAGGGGGAGCTCAGGACCCCAGAGATATTTGGGAGGACCTGAATGCAGAGGAAAGGGGCCAAGGGAGCAGCCAGACCCCCAAGAGGGGACCCAGGTCCTGGTGGATGATTGTGAGACAGCCGCCCTCAGACCTCCCCTGACCCCTAAAGGTGTGGCAAGCAGCAGCGTGATTTTTCTGTGCCCAAGAGCAATGCCATCGAGGCAGAGAGCCAGGAGCCCCCTGCCCAGCAACACCCCAGTCCCATGAGGCTCAGGTGGGGCAGGGCAGTGAGCAGAGACAGGCCGGGCCCCAGAGGGCTTGGCAGTCAGAGATGTTTACAGCTCCGTGGTTGCCAGGGGTGGGGAGATGAGAAAGCAGGCAGATGCCCCCTCACACCTGGGCACCTGCCAAAGCCCACAGCAAGTGAGGTCTGGTCCCAGGAAAAGGCACTTGAGGAGAAACTGCAGCTGGTGATAAAATCCCCACCCTGGGCAGGATGGAGGCTCAGAATGATCCTGAAAATATTACTATTTTTTGAACTGCATGTGATAAATTCCCACCTTTGGGGACTTCCTAAAGGAACACTCGGAGACTCGGAGAGAAATTTAAGGGCAAGACTGGTTGCCGCAGCATTGGTTTCATAGCGAAAATTTGGGAACAACCCAGAAGCCCAAGAGAGGATTTATTTTGTGACAAATTCTTAATAAGAAATGTTGCAGAGCCATTAAAATCACTTTCAATGCTTTTAAATGCATTAAAACACTTTTAAAGAGCATTTGCTATCAAAAGAAAATGCTCAGCAAGGTCAGGATACAAAATTGTTTAGAATATGAGCCCAGATTTGAATGTACGTAAAATAAATTAACTCAAAATACTGGCTGTGGTTGTCAGCAGGCTTTAGTGGTAGGGCTATAGATGATTTTTATTTTCTTAATATTTTTTCTAAACTTTTTATGGTGAATATGGTTGACTTTTATCATTAGAGAAAAAAATGTTCTCACTCATTCAATAAATACGTTTCAAGCACCTGCTCTGTGCCATGTGAGCAGAACAAAGCGAGAATGCTTCTGCTCTCATGAAGCTTGAGAGGGAGAAGACATTCAACAACTTAGTGAACAAAAAGACACACGACTACAAATGCCAGTGAGGGTCAAGAAGGAGAACTGCGGGGGGATACTGGGAGAGAGAGTAAGGCAGGGGCAGCCTGATTTAGATGAGATGCCAGGGAAGGCCCCTCAGAGAAGATATTTGAGCCAAGACCTGCAGGATGAGTGAGTGAAGCAAAATGTGGAGGAAAGGGGTCCAGGCAATGGAAACAGAATGTACAAAGGTGAGGAGCCAGCCCTGTGGCTGAGTGGCTAAGTCCGTGCCTTTTGCTTCAGAGGCCCAGGGTTTCGATGGTTCAGTTCCTGGGCGTGGACATGGCACTGCTCATTAGGCCATGATGAGGTGGTGTGTCACATAGCACAGCCAGAGGCACTCACAAGTAGAATACGCAACTATGTACTGGGGGGCTTTGGGGAGAAGAAGAAACCAAAAAAAAAAAAAAAAAAAGAAGATTGCAACAGATGTTAGCTCAGGTGCCAATCTTTAAAAAAAAAGAATGTACAGAGGTGAGGTGGGAGCAAGCTAGGCATATCCGAGAAACCAAAAGAAAGCCAGTGCAGCTAAGGAGATTAGCAAGAAGTGTTGGGGAATGAGGTGAGAGGCAGGCTACAGTCAAACCACAGGGCCTCACGGCCAGGGCCAAAAATAAAGGTGTTATTCTGGGTAAAAAGGTGAATCACTGCAGAGTTATGGGATCTGAATTATGTTAAAAATTTTTAAGAGAAAAGAGATTGAGCCAGAGATACAAAGCTACAGACCCCCAGAGCTTTGGGGGAAAATCCAAAGTCTGTTTTATTGTGGGAAGTCAGGGGGCTTATCCCTGAGCCATCCAAACTGACCACCTGAGGGAGCCCATATCTCTGTCCAATGCTATTCTGAAAAGGATGGAGACAGGAGAAAGGAGGGCTGAAGATGGAGGGACTTCCCTGCCTCATGTAGGGCTGTCTCGTTCCGTACTGAGAGCCACTGTCTTATCTAATTCCCATAACCCCCCTGAAATTGTTAGTCTATTTGACAGACAGAGAACCTGAGGCTCAGAGAAGTTGGCCCATTCATTCATTTGTTCAACGCTAGGTGGAGACAGAGATGCACAAGATAAGCCACGCCCCAGCCTCTGAGAATCTCCCGGACTAGCGGAACAAGAAGACAAACAGCATGTCCTAGGTCAAGGCTTTGTTTTCAGGCACATCTGGGCTTGAATCACAGCCCTGCCACTTCTGTAGAGGAGTATCTCAACCTCTCTGAGCTACAGTTTCTTCATCTCTAAGTGGGAATGTGGGTGACAATGGTGATGCTGCTGCTGCTGCTGATGATGACAGGTTGTTGTAAGGGTGGAAAGCATTTTCTGAGCGCTCATTAGTAGGGGTTTGGTCGTTGTGGCTGCAGCCTTATGACTCAAGTTTCTGTGTGGTTTCCATGACATGATCCTTCTTTCCGTCTCAGGCAAAGCTAGTTCCCCCACATGTACAACCCAAGCTGGCTGAATCCATAGGCATATGCCACCAGAGTGACACCTACAGCTGTATATGGAGCCACTGCACTTCCAGCATCAGCAATGTGTAGCCAGTGGATGGCAAAGTAGCAGAATGCTCAGAGGGAAAGCAGCAAAAACAAAGTGCGCCCCAGCCACTTGCCGCCCTGGGACTGAATGAAAAGCTCCTGTTGGCATAGACATACTCAACTTTGACTTACGACGTAGAACCCACAGCTTTAACACTGGACATTGACATCTGTGGGCCAGTTGGGTGGAAAGGAACAGGGCCAAAACAGAGACAGCTACAAACATGTCTTAAAGTAAATGTTTAGCCTTCTGAAACCTCTTATGCTTTTGTGACAAGGTGTATTCACATGTGTAGTTGTAGTAAAATGTGTCAAGAAAGCTCTATCCTCCCACTGAAAATAAAAACTTCAGAGAGAGATTAAAATGTCTCTATACCTGCCTTCATTCTGGTAAAAGCAGTGTAAAGGATCCATTTGGGGGGTAAAGAAACATGCCCCAAAATCCATTATTTTCTTGTTGCAAACAAGGTATAAGTAGTCACCAAAATCTAGGTAAAATCTAGGAAAATGGTATAAAATCTGACATAAAGGTGGGGAAAAAGCTGAAGATAGCTGATGCAATAGTAAATGATGATGATGATGATGATAGTAAATTATGGAAAACTCACCTGTGCCAAGCATGGTGCTAATCACCTGACATATTTCATCTCATTTAATCCTCGTGGCAACCCTCTGATAGGTACAAAATTACTCCTACTTTGTGGATGAGGAAACTGAAACTGGTAAACAGTTAGACATTGATGATTAGGGAACTAGTAACTAAACTTTTTTTCAAATACTAGCTATAGCTTTTACTTGTTCACCCACCCGCTATTAACTGTGCTGCTTGGGCAATAAGCCATCTGAGTGCCTTATAGATAACATCTATAGGGTTCCTATAGATAACATCTCTCAGGCACTTGGGTCACCATGGTAATGGATGTTTGAGCTGTTTTTCAGGAATTAGGACCCCCTTGTCCAACTTAGCCTGGTCGAGACCACTAATCCATCAACTGGACCTGTGCAGGTGCCCATAAGTGACCTTTTGACGTTAAGAGGCTAAAAACTCCACCCTCAGATCATGCTAATGCCATCGTTTGTGAACATGCGTCCTATGAGGAGGGATGAATTTTGACTATGCTTGCACAGATCACCAGTTACCTCACCTTTCCTCACCTCCATTTGTCTATCTCCACACTTCAGACCACGTTGCCCCCTACCCCATAAATATCCCTGAGTTCCCATTTTTGAGGAGGTGGATTTGAGACTCATTCTCTCACTTCCAAACTTGGCTGCCTTGTGATTAAAACCTTCTCTCTGCTACAACTTGCTGTTTCGGAGCTTGACTTTCTGGGTGATGGGCAAAAACAAACCTGACTTGATAACAAAACCAAGGCATGGAGAAGTTGGACCCAAAGGCCACACACCAGTAGGTAGCTGAACCAGGATTAACACCCAGGTGAGTCTGGACCCAAAGCCTGTGCAGTGAAACTTTACCTCCTCCTAAAGCACTGATTCTTTACCTTTGGTAAATCACAAGGACCACTGAAAGTGTCAAGAAAGATATGTACTATTAGAGAAAATTAACCAAAATTTTACAATAACTGAAGAGTCTTCAGGGACACAAGTTCCCTGAAGGAGGCCCCTGTGAATTCCTCTTACTGGTAAAGGTCTGAGATTGATTACACCAGAGAAAGAAACTGTTTCCACACAAAATTGGGGTTCTGTTGCCTGATGCACATAAACAGCCAATTGATTACAACATCAACCTTTGGGAAAAGAGAGAATCTTTATTCTTTTTTTTTTTTTAGATTTTTAATTTTTTTCCTTTTTCTCCCCAAAGCCCCCCGGTACATAGTTGTATTCTTTGTTGTGGGTCCTTCTAGTTGTGGCATGTGGGACGCCGTCTCAGCGTGGTTTGATGAGCAGTGTCATGTCCGTGCCCAGGATTCGAACCAAGGAAACACTGGGCCGCCTGCAGCGGAGCGCGTGAACTTAACCACTCGGCTGCAGGGCCAGCCCTCGAGAATCTTTATTCTTTGAGACCATCTGCAGGGAGAACAGTGGGCATGTGCCCTCAGATCTGTCACCCCGACTCAGGATTTGGGGCAGAATTTAAGAGGTTAGGGAGAACAGGCTGGCACGTGGAAATGCTGGTGGGACAGGTTTTGACTGGAGGGCTTCAAGCATTTATGGTGAGGTTCTAAACAATTATGATAGGGTTCTGAACAGTTGGGATGAAGTTCTAAACTCTTATGATGGGGATCTAAATATTTTTGATGAGGTGGAGAAGGAATTTTAACACAGGATCTTCATGAATGAGAGACCCTTTGCTTTGGATGAGTGTGACTTTCAAGTTCTAATCGCCTCCCGGTCCTTGTGTTCCATGGGAAGGAGGATCTTGGTTCTATGGTCATCTCTGGTCAAGATTTCTTCTTTGGCACATGCTCTAGCTAAATAACTTAGAAGATTTTCTGAAAGGCAATTCTTTTCTTTTTTTTTTTAATTTTAAGTTTTTATTTATTTTTTATTGCAGTAACATTAATTCATAACATTATATAAGTTTCAGGTTTACATCATTATCTTTTGATTCGGTGTAGATTACATCATGTTCACCACCCAGAGACTAATTGCAATCCATCAGCACACACAGGTGCCTAATCACCTCTTTCACCCTCCTCCCTCTCTCCTTCCCCTCTGGTAACCACCAATCGAACTCCTGCCTCTATGTGGTCATTTGTGGTTGTTTTTCTCTTCTACTTATGAGTGAGATGATACGGTATTTGACTTTCTCCCTCTGACTTATTTCACCTAGCATAATACCCTCAAGGTCCATCTATGTTGTCACAAATGGCTGGATTTCATCATTTCTTATGGCTGAGTAGTATTCCATTGTACATATACGTACCACATCTTCTTTATACATTCATCCCTGGATGGGCACCTAGGTTGCTTCCAAGTCTTGGCTACTGTGAATAATGCTGAAATGAACATAGGGGTGCATGTATCTTTATGCATTCATGTTTTCATGTTCTCTGGAAAAATACTCAGTGGTAGAATAGCTGGGCCGTACAGTGGTTCTATTCTTAACTTTTTGCAGAATCTCCGTACTGTTTTCCATAATGGCTGCACCAGTTTGCCCTCCCACCAGCACTGTATGAGAGTTCCCTTCTCTCCACATCCTCTCCAACACTTGTTTCCTCTCTTATTAATTATAGCCATTCTGACGGGAGTGAGATAATATTTCATTGTAGTTTTGATTTGGGTTTCCCTGATAGTTAATGATGTTGAACACTGTTGCTTGTGCCTGTTGGCCATCTGTATGTCTTCTTTGGGGAAAGGTCTGTTCAGATGTTTTCCCCATTTTTTAATTGAGTTCTTACTTTTGTTGTTGTTGAGATGCATCAGTTCTTTATATATTTTGGATATTAACCCCTTATCAAGTATATGATTTGCAAATATCTTCTCCCAATTTTTGGGTTGTCTTTTTGTTTTATTGATGGTTTCCTTTGCTGTGCAGAAGGTCTTTAGTTTTATGTAATCCCATTTGTCTATCTTGTCTGTTATTTCCCTTGCCTAGTCAGACATGTTACTTGAAAATATGCTGCTAAGACCAATATCAAATGGTGTACTGCCTATGTTTTCTTCCAGAAGTTTCATGGTTTCAGGTCTTCCATTCAAGTCTTTAATACATTTTGAGTTGATTTTTGTATATGGTGTAAGAGAATGGTCTACTTTCATTCTTTTGCATGTGTCTGCCCAGTTTTCCCAACAACATTTATTGAAGAGACTTTCCTTTCTTCATTTTATGTTCTTGGCTCCCTTGTCGAAAATTAGCTGTCCATAGATGTGTGGGTTTATTTCTGGGCTTTCGATTCTGTTTCATTGATCTATGTGTCCATTTTTGTGCCAGTACCATCCTGTTTTGGTTACAATAGCTTTGTAGTATATTTGAAATCAGGGAGTGTGATGCCTCCAGCTTTGTTCTTTTTTCTCAGGATTCCTTTGGCTGTTTGGGGTCTTTGTTGTTCCATATAAATTTTAGGATTCTTTGTTCTATTTCTGTGAAAAATGTCATTGGAACTTTGTTAGGGATTGCACTGAGTCTGTAGAGTGCTTTAGGAAATATAGATATTTTAACAATGTTGATTCTTTCAATCCAAGAGCATGGAATATCTTTCCATTTTTGTGTGTCTTCTTCGATTTCTTTCAACAATGTTTTATAGTTTTCAGTGTACCGATCTTTCACCTCTTTGGTTAAGTTTATTCCTAGGTATTTTATTCTTCCTAATGCAATTGTAAATGTGATTGTATTCTTAATTTCTCTTTCTGCTACTTCGTTGTTAGTGCATAGAAATGCAACTGATTTTTGTATGTTGATTTTGTAGCCTGCAACTTAATAGTATTCATCTATTATTTCTAAAAGTGTTTTTGTGGATTCTTTAGGGTTTTCTCTATATAAAATCACTTCATCTGCGAATAGTGATAGTTTCACTTCTTCCTTTCCAATTTGAGTCCCTGTTATTTCTTTTTCTTGCCTGATTGCTCTGGCCAGAACTTCCAACACTATATTAAATAAGAGTGGTGAAAGTGGGCATCCTTGTCTGGTTCCTGCTCTTAGATGGATGGCTTTCAGTTCTTCTCCACTGAGAATGATGTTAGCTGTGGGTTTGTCATATATGGCCTTTATTATGTTGAGGCACTTTCCTTCCACACCTGTTTTATTCAGAGTTTTTACCATAAATGGATGCTATCTTGTCAAATGCTTTCTCTGTATCTATTGAGGTGATCATGTGATTTTTACTCTTCATTTTGTTAATGTGGTGTATCAGGTTGTTTGATATGTGAATGTTGAACCATTCCTGCATCCCTGGAATAAATCCCACTTGATCATGGTCTATGATCTTTTTTTTTTTTAATTGAGGAAGATTAGCCCTGAGCTAACTACTGCCAGTCCTCCTCTTTTTGCTGAGGAAGCCTGGCCCTGAGCTAACATCCGTGCCCATCTTCCTCTACTTTATATGTGGGATGCCTACCACAGCACGGCATGCCAAGCGGTACCATGTCCGCACCCGGGATCCAAACCGGCAAACCCCAGGCCACCGAAGCAGAACATGCAAACTTAACTGCTGTGCCACCAGGTCGGCCTCTCTATGATCTTTTTAATGTATTTTTGTTTTCAATTTGCCAGTATTTTGTTGAAGATTTTTGCATTGGTGTTCATCAGTGACATTGGCCTGGAATTTTCTTTTTTTGTATTGTCCTTGCCTGGTTTTGGTATTAGGGTAATGTTGGCTTAGTCGAATGAGTGAGGAAGCTTCCCCTCCTCTTCAATGTTTTGGAAGACTTTGAGAAGGATAGGTATTAAGTCTTCTTTGAATGTTTGGTAGAATTCACCAGGGAAGCTGTCCAGTCCTAGACTCTTATCTTTCAGGAGGTTTTTGATTACTGTTTCAATCTCCTTACTGGTGATTGGTCTATTCAAATTCTCTGTTTATTCTTGATTCAGTTTGGAAGGTTATATGATTCTAAGAATTTGTCCATTTCTTCTAGATTTTCCAATTTGTTGGTGTACACTTTTTCACAGTATCCTCTTACATTCTTTTGTATTTCTCACCCCTTGTAATTGCTCCTCTTTCATTTCCGACTTTATTTATTTGGGCCTTCTCTCTTTTTTTTCTTGGTGAATCTAACTAAAAGTTTGTCAATTTTGTTTATCTTTTCAATGAACCAGCTCTTGGTTTCATTGATTTCTCTATTTTTTTAAATATCTTTTTCATTTATTTCTGCTCTGGTTTTCAAAATTTCCTTCCTCCTACTGCTGATGGGCTTTGTTTGTTTTTCTTTTTCCACTTCCCTTAGGTGAACTTTTAGATTGTTATCTGAGATTTTTCTTGTTTGTTTAGGTATGCCTCTTTTGCTATAAACTTCTCTCTTAGAACTGCTTTTGCAGTATCCCATTAATTTTGGCATGTCATACTTTCATTTTCATTTGCCTCTAGATACTTTTTGGTTTCTTCTTTGATTTCTTCACTGACCCAATTCTTGTTCCATAGCATTTTGTTCAATCTCCATGTGTCTGTGGCTTTTCTGATTTTCTTTACGTAGTTGATTTCTGGGTTCATATTGTTGTCATCAGAAAAAATGTTGGTATTATTTCAATCTTCTTACATCTGTTGCGACTTGTTTTGTGGCCTAATATTTGATCACTTCTCAAGAATGTGCCATGTGCATTTGAAAGAATGTATATTCTGCGGTTTTTGGATGGTATAGTCTGTACATATCTACTAAGTCCATCCTGTCTAATGTATCATTTAAGGCCAATGTTTCTGTATTGATCTTCTGTTTGGATGATCTACCCGTTAGTGTAAGTGGAGTGTTAAAGTCCCCTACTATTATTGTGTTACTGTCTACTTCTCATTTTGCATTTGTTAATAATTTCTTTATATGTTTAGGTGCTCCTATGTTGGGTGCATAGATATTTTCAAGTGTTATATCCTCTTGTTGGATTGTTCCCTTTATAGTTACGTAGTGCCCTTCTTTGTCTCTTGTTACAGTTTTTGTTTTATTTTCTATTTTGTCTGAAATAAGTATTGCTACCCCAGCTTTTTTTATTACCATTTGCATGGATTATCTTTTTCCCTCCCTTCACTTTCAGTTTGTGACTGTCTTTAGGTCTGAAGTGCATCTCTTGTATGCAGCATTTATATTGGTCTTGTTCTTTTTTATCCACTTGGCCACCCTATGCTTTTTGATTGTATCATGTAGTCCGTTGACATTTAAAGTAACTATTGATAAATATGTACTTATTGACATTTTATTACTTTTTTTCTTGGTGTTTCAGTAGTTCTTCTCTGTTACTTTCTTCTCTTGCTCTCTTCCCTTGTGGTTTGATGGCTTTCTTTAGTATTATGTTTGGGTTCCTTTCTCTTAATTTTTTGTGTATTTATTATAGGTTTCTGGTTTGTGATTACCATGAGGTTCATATATAATAACCCACCTATATAGCAATCTATATTAAGTTGATGGTCTCGTTAGTTTGACCTTTTTCTAAAAGCTCTGCTTTTTTACTCACCTCCTCTCACATTTTATGTTTTTGATATCACATCTAAACTCTTTTTTGTGTTTGTGTATCCATTACCCTCTTATCATTGAATTAGTTAATTTTAGCACTTTTGTCCTTTGACCTTCATAGATGGTTGATCTGCTACCTTTACTATATTTTTGTCTTCACTAGTGATTTTACTGGTTTTTTTAAAAAATAATTTTCTCATTCCTATATGTGGTCTTCTTTTCCCACTTAAATAAATCCCTTTAGCGTTTCTTGTAAACCTGGTTTCTTGGTGATAAACTCCTTTAGTTTTTGCTTGTCTGGGAAATTCTTTCTCTCTCCTTCCATTCTGAATGATAACCTTGCTGGTAAAGCATTCTTGGCTGTAGGTTTTTCGCTTTCAGCACTTTAAATATATCATGCCCCTCCCCTCTACCCTGTAAGGTTTCTGCTGAGAAGTAAGCTGGTAGCCTTATGGGGTTTCCTTTGTATGTAACTTGTTGCCTTTCTTTTCCAGCTTGTAGGATTCTCTCTTTATTTTTAATTTTGGACACTTTAATTATAATGTGTCTTGGTGTGGCCCTCTTTGGGTTTATCTTGTTTGGTGCTCTCCGTGTGTCCCATACGTGGAGGTCTGTTTCCTTCCTTAGGTTAGGAAAGTTTTCAGCTATTGTTTCTTCAAATAGATTCTCTGCCCCTTTTTCTCTTTCTTCTCCTTCTAGGACACATAATATGGATGTTAGTGCACATGACGTTGTCCCAGAGGTCCCTTAGACTATTCTCATTCTTTTTAATTCTTTTTTCTTTTATCTGTCCAGCTTGGGGATTTTTTATAACTTTTATTGAGCTCACTGATCCATTTTTCTGAATTATCTACTCTGCTATTGAGTCCCTCTAGTGAAGTTTTCATTGCCAGTGTTGTATTCTTCATTTCTGATTGGTTCTTTTTTATATTTTCCAGTTCTTTGTTGAAGTTCTCACTGAGTTAATCCATTCTTTCCCCAAGATCAGTGAGCATCCTTATGACTTTCTGTTTGAACTCTTTGTCAGGTAGGTTGTTTATTTCTGTTTCATTTAGTTCTTTTTATCAGATTTTGTCCTGTTCCCTTACTTGGAACATATTCCTTCACCTCCTCATTTTGCCTCTTTCTCTTTGCTTATATCTATGTATTGAGTAGGTCAGCTACAACTCGACTTGAGAGGTGGCTTTATGTGAGAGGTATCTTATGAGGCCCAGTAGTGTGCTTCCCACTCATCAACAGTTTCAAATGTTCCAGAGGTGTCCCCTACATGGGCTACTTGTGTCCTTCTGTTGTGGCAGGGTTGCTCTTGCTGTTGGTTCCCAGGGAGGCTAGGCTCTACCCCCGACTTGCTGGTTGTAGTGTTCAGCTGCATGTGGCTGCTATGGTCTCTTCTGTCACTTTATCAGGCATGAGGAATCTCAGCACAGTCAGCTGCAACAACTAATAGCAGATTCCTGTGGCAGTTTTTCTGTTAAGTGAGCAGGACCCCAGCGTGGCTTGTTGCTAGGCTCAGGGGCTTACAGTTGGTGTAGGCCTCCAGTCTACAAGGCTCTTATCAGCTGTCTCAGGACTGCAGCTGAGTGTTTGCCCACCTATTTTTCTCTTCAATATTTATCGTGATCTACATCCTGTATGCCAGGCTCTGTGTCCAAGATTCAGGGATACAGCAATGGGAGAACTTTCAACCATAACCTCTCCTTTGAGCAGCTGTTGCCTGCCAGACCCTCTGCAGGTGCATCACATCAACTCTGCAAAGCACAATTTCACAAATCAAGAATGTGGGTCTCAGGGTTGGGGGCGAAGGGGATGACAGGTGCCAATCACTCAGCAAGAAGTGGGTGCACCTGCCTGCAACCTAGGCCTCCTGACTCTAAACTCCTCAGCTTTTCCATGACATTGTGCCATGTCACTTGTTCCCTGTCCATTTCCAGTTATTGTCCAGGGCCTCATGAAGCACAACACAAAAGGCCGAATCCAGAACATCCACCTCCTGGACAGTCTGAATGCCTCGGGCCAGATGGCCACAGGGATGGTGGGCTGGCTAACTGGCAGCATGAACCTCCTGCAGCATCAAGAAGGCAGGTGAGACCCTGAACCCCAGCCCTGCCCCAGGGACTCTTAATAAAACTCTGGGTCAGAGGGCAGAGCTGAGGGGATGGAGGCGCAAAGCCTGTGAAGAGGGAAGGAAAAGGAAGATTAGAAGGAGGAGATGTAAGGCCCAATAGAAGATGAGTAGGGACCCCAATACAAGGGGTCATTTGGGGAGGTGGCCTATCAGGTAATTAAAAGTGAAGGCTTGGGAGTAAAAGTTTCTGCATTTAAATCGTGGCTCTGCTACCAACCTTGAGGAAACCACTCTGGCCTCATCTATGACATGGGAACCCAGAAAGCACTGCCTGGATAAACATCTGGGGAGCCAAAGGGACCCAGGACTAGAGTCAGACATTCGAACCCCACTGTCTTGCTTGACAGCTGTGTGACTCTGCGCAAGGCATTTGAGCAACCTGAGCTTGGGCCTCTAGTCCTCATCAGTGAAATGGACATGATAACTGTCCCCGCCCACAGGAGTGGTTAGGAGCTTTCTCTGCTGCACACGGTGGATGCACAGCCTCTGGTTGCTACATGAACCTCACAGAACTGGGCCTGTCCTGCTCACCTCCCCTTTCCCTCAGCTTCCCACTCTCCAAGCTGATCAACTGCAACCCCAGCACTCCAGCCTCAAGCTCCCATCTCTCTGATTCGAATCCCTCACTCATTTTCATGAGCACCAGTACTCACCAGCAGGGTTTTCCTTGATATGTGCAGTCATGACCACCTCCCTTCATTCATGCCTTTAATAGTTGTTACAATTATTTATTGAGTGCCTATTGCATACCAGGACCTGGGCTGGGTACCAGGAAGACAGCTATAAACCCGACATAGGGTCACTGCCTTGGATCTCACATCATAGTGAGATAGGCCATCAAAGTAAATAACTAATTTCAGATGGAGGGGTATATGCAAGACAAATTTAGCAAGATAAGGGGTGAGAGGGAGTGACGGGGCTGATTAGGAGGGCCCTATAAAGAGGTGACCCTTACATAGAAACTTGAATGAACAGAAGGAAGCAAGCAATGTGAAGGACATGGGGAGTGGGGAGTGCAAAGGCCCTGAGTTAGGGAAGAGACTGGTGTGTTTGAGGAAGAGAAAAAGTCCTGTGTGGCTAGGTGAGAAGGAGGAGGATGGTATGAGATGGGGTCGCAGAGGTAGATGGGGCCAGACCTGCAAGTCTTAAGAGCTATGGTGTGGCGTTTGGATTTTATTCCAAGGGCAGTGAGAAACCAGTGGAGAATGTTGAGTGACAAGGAGTGTTAGGGCCACTCTGGCTGCCACATGGAGAAAAGTTTGAAGAGAGACCAAGCTCATGACAAGGAGCCAGAAACTAGAGCATCTCCAGGCAAGAAGTGATGGTGACCTGGACCAGGTGAAAGTGACAGAGGTGGTGGGAGGTGGCCAAGTTCAGTATATATTTTTCAGACAGAGCCAACCTGATTTGCTAATGGGCTGCATGTGGAGGTGAGGGCTGGAGAGAAGTCACAGACAGCTCCTGGGTTTTGGGCCTGGGCACCAGGGTGATGGTGGGGCCATCTTGTGAGAGGGGAGGCTTGGTCTGAGAACAGGCCCAGGGTCTGGGTCTGCAGTAGGCTGTGGGTTGCACAGATCAGCTGTGTGGATCTGTCAGGACACCCTGGGACAGCGTGCAGCCCGGGGCTCCTGCAGGGGCTTCCTGCCCTCAGAGCAGCTGTAAAAGGATTTGACTCCAAATCCCACTGCCAGGCCCTTTCTACAGATGGGCCAGTCCTGTTTGTCAGCCCGAGGGCTTCACGTCTGTGGTCCCTCCCTCTTGCGGGGCCTCTGCTCTCTCCTTGTGCAGCGCCAACATCACCAACATTCAGCTGGATTGTGGCGAGATCCAGATATCTTTCCAGAAGGAGTGGTTCTCTGAAACACCTCCCTTGCATTCAGCACTGACCTGAGACTGTGCATCACACAGAAGTGGGGTCTGAGGGGTGCTGTTCCTCCTGATGGGAACCCGGCACTGCGGGGGAGGGGAATTTGGCAACCTGGGGACCCAGATCTTTCTAACTCCAACCTGGTTTCAAATCCTGCTTTCTGAACTCACTTGCTGTGTGATCTTGAGCAAGTCACTTCAGGTCTCTGTTGTTTGGTTTCTTCAGCTGACGTGTGGATGGCCATCATTGGTCAGTGGAAGCAGGTCATTTGCTCACTTAAACCCATGTGAGTTCACTACACTGACATAATAAAAAGAGAGAAACTCTCTAATTATCTCATCAACCTTCCTTCCACCTAGTCAAACCATCCTTTAAGATCCACTGTCCTCAAAGAAAAGGAGGCTGCAGCCAAGATGTGAAGATTTTAAAAATAAGATTAACTCTCAACTTCTGAATTTCCAAAGGCCACTAATCTGGTCTATTTAAAGGACTTTCAGAAGCCGCTCTGGCTCATAGCGGTTTTCTCATAATCACCGACTGCAGGACTCAACATGCAGGCCAGGAGGAGCCCACGGGGCCGGTTTGTCAATTTGTCTAAAGAGCAACTCTTCTCCTCAGCTGCTTCCACCCCTGCTCTTCCTTTGTCTCCTGCCCTTTCCCCTCCTCCTCTCTCTTGTCCCCAGGTCCTTCAATAATGAGATCATAAAGGCACATGTGCACAAGATCCGGTGATAGGCGATTGCCGCGTGGAGCCCAGCAGCGTCCAGACGACAGTCCTGACTCAGTAAGGTCCCAGCTGCCCCTCCCCAGGGTGACCAGCCCTAGCTGTGGCCGCACAGCTCTACCACCTCCTGGACGAGCCCAAAATGGATGTCACCCTTTCCCCAGGATCTGCTCCTCCTCCCACCTCCCCACCCCAGTGACAGCCCTGCCACCTCCCAGAAGCCAGACTCTCCCTCCTCACTCCCCACAGCCCCTCTTCACCCGCTCCCATCAATAACCTCCTGGCCACCCCCACTTGGTCCCTTTCTCTCCACCCCACAGCCACAGCCACTGACTCATAGTCCACTTCCTGGACCTTTGTGGGAGCCTCCTCCACCTTCCTCTGACTCAGACCTCACCTCCTTCAGTGCATTCTCTCCTGCAGCAGCAGTAACTTTCTAACACAGAAAACTGGTCATGACTGCAGTCTCTGCTCCTAACCCTCTAGTGGTTCTCCAGAGCCCTCTGGATGAACAGCAAACTGCTGGATGTCACTCAAGACCCTACTGTCCTCTCCCCTGCCCTACTCTGCAGCTCTCTGCCCTATAGTCTCTTGGAAGGACCCATCCCTCCTTCAACACGCCATGCATCTTCACACCATCGTGCCTTTGCACATGCTGATCCTTTGCCTGGAATACCCTTCCCTTCTTCTCTAAAGCTCCTCCTCATCCCTCATTCATTCAACAAACGTTTACTGAGAGCCTACTGTGTGCCAGGCATGGCATGCTTGATGCTAGGGATACAGTGGTGAACAAGACAGAAAAAACAGGTAAATGAAGATCCATACCCTCGCTGACCAAGTCTGCCAGCCTCAACACACTGAGTCCCTCAAGGGCAAGCTTTGCATCAGGTTTCTCTCTGGAATTCCAGGATGCTGGAAGCAACGAATTCTTAGGTGGATGTCCATTCATTTATTCATCTGACTTTCACCGATTGTCTAGATCATGCCTGATCCTCATGGACAGGACAGTGCAGGGGGCAGACTGTGTACCCTGGAGCTCTGCTCTCCTGGTTCTGGTCTACTCAGCACTTAGGAGCCATGTGACCTTAAACAACTCACATCATCCCTCTGAGTCACCGCTTTGACTGTTGCTGACGGTGATGCCTCCTGGACAGGGCTGGCAGAGGATTCAACGACTGTCTGAGGTGTACTCAACACTTAGCACCTGGCATTTATACTGCCCGTGTTTATCTGTCTATTCTGTATGTCTGCCTCTCTTTCTAGAGATTGCCCACCAAAGATGAAACATTTTCTCCGCAACTTCAGACACAATCTGAAAAAAGTTATCCCACACCAGGTAGAAAGTCACGTAAGCCTGAGAAAAATATTTTTTCCGTGGGCATCCTCGAGTCTGAGGGTCGGGCCATATCTAATGGCAGCCCAGCAAAGAGTTTCAAACACTGGGTTTCAGAACCTGAAAGATCTCTGTTAAAAATTTCGGTTTTGCCATCTGCTGGCTGGGTGTCCTTGGGCAAGTGACTTAGCCTTGCTGAGCCTCAGTTTTCCCATCTGTAGCATGGGAACCAGTGTGGTCCCTAGCTGATAGAGATGTCACAGGGATTGAGAGAGACAAAGCAAGAAAGTGCTGTGCATGGCATGTGGTTGGCGTT
Organism: Equus quagga; assembly: GCF_021613505.1. Classification (NCBI taxonomy): domain Eukaryota; kingdom Metazoa; phylum Chordata; class Mammalia; order Perissodactyla; family Equidae; genus Equus; species Equus quagga. The sequence continues at coordinate 85,938,614 of NC_060278.1, read as the reverse complement.
CAATACAAGGGATTGTGGAAATCCAGTGGAGTCTAAGCTTCTAGCCACAGGCCTCTAACCTTCTTTTCCCGGTCTCTGGTCTGACCCATCTGTCTGTGCTGCTGGCCCAGGTGTGTCCTCTGACCGGTGAAGTCCTCAGGCAGCTGGATGTGAAACTGTTGAAAAGCCTCAGGGGTGACTCTGTGTCCATCCAGGGAGGCGGACTCAGGAGTGGCAAATGGCTTGAAGAGGTGCCCCATGGAGCTCCCAGCGAGGCCTGCTCAGGGGGGCCTGCATGTGCTCTGAGATCACTTAGAGGTGACCACATGATGATGACCATTACTGTCCTGTGAGAAAGCTGGGACAGCAGAGGGGATCCCTACCAAGCCGGCTGTGTCCCACCAAGGCACTCACACCTACCACTCACCAGAGCTTGTGGCTTCTCCCAAGATTTCCACTCAATCCTTTAGGGAGCACTGGCCCCACCCCAGACTGAGACCATGCCCCTTGAGTTGCAGATAAACAGATATGGTCCCCGCCCTCACGGCGCTCACAGTCTCTAGAATGGAAGACAGCAAGGAGCGCATCACTAGCTATCACTTGGAAAGAGTTCTAACACAAATGCTCCTGGCACTGCCCTTGGTCGGCATGGATGGATGAGGGTTCCCTTCAGTGTGGACGTGGGATTTGGAGGGACAGACATGCTGGTGACTGACACTGCCTCTTCTTCTTATAGAACAGGCTGCTACTCAGGAACTCAACCAACTGTGAATCAGCCAACCCCCTACATGTCAGACTTAGTGTCCTCCAGCTGCCCACTGATGATCAGAAGGAGATTCCACACCCTGGGACGTTACGCCTCCTTTAGAGTGGGGCTTCCACTGCCCCGAAAAACTTTACCACAGGTCCTGTGGACATCCTGTCCTCTCCCATAATAAATTCTATCTCTGAAGGTGCAGAGGTCCCCTGGCCTGGGCCCTGAGGTTTAGGGTCCAGAAGTCAGACTTGACGAAGGTCCATCTTGAGACTAAATATACCTGGGTTTGCTCATCAGCCCAGAAATATCCAAGAACACACTCTTTCTTTTCCTGTAATTTGCAGCCAGAAGCCCATCTATGGGTTTGCTCATCAATGCAGGGGAGGCTCTGTGGAGATTTCCCATTCCCTCATTCAGTCCACCTACACTTATTGAGCACCTCCTACACGTCAAGCACTTTGCTGGGCTCCAAGGGAGCGTAGAGAAGAGGTGACAGAGGGGAAAAGCATATGTGTTGGCACCGAACAGATCTGAATTCAAATTCAATCCAGCCTAAAGAGCAGTTCCATGAGGGTATGGACCACACGCATTGGAGAGACCAATGACGCCCCCTCCCCACCACCCCAGTGCAGGGCTGGCACAGCATATGAGCTCAGCAAATGTCTGAGGTTAAATCATGGGTGAATGCTGGTCCTATGACTCACTAGCTAGGTTTGGGACAAGGCACTTTCCCTTTTGCTCTTCCTCACCTGCAAAGTGGGAACAGAAATCTCACAGGATGTGGAGCAACAGGGGCCCTCACACTGTGGGTAGGAGGTGAGTCGTATGACCACTTTATCAAACCAGGGGGCAGCATCCACTAAAGCCCAATTTATGCTTGCTCTCTGACCAAGCAGTTCTCCTCCCAGCTGTGCGGTCAACAGAAATATGTGCACATAGGCACCACAAGACGTGTACAAGATTGCTCCCAGCAACAGAGTAAAAACTCCTTAAATGCCCATCAAAAGAATGGCTAAATAGCATGGGCAAATATCCGTGGGCTAGTCAGCCAGCAGAATTCTCTACAGTGATGAAAATGAACTCCAGCCACACACGACCACATGACGGATCTCACGCACATAATAAAGCTCCACAAAGGAGCACATGGTGCATCTCCCACTTATAGGAAGTTCAAAAACAGTGGAACTAATACACGCTGTCAGAGGTCAAGATAGTGATGACCCCTGGGAGAGGGTTCATGCCTGGGAAGGGTGTGAGGGCCTTCTGGAGAACTGGTAACATCCAGTTTCTTGATCTGGGTGCTGGTTATGGAGAGGATGTTCAGCTTATGAAAATTCATTGAGCTAGTCAATTATGTGCGTTTTTCTTATGTATGTTATAATTAACAATTGTGCTTTTGTGATGTGGAAGAGTTACTCTAAGCTAACATCTGTTGGCAGTCTTCCTCTGTTTTTATGTGGGTCACCACCACCGCATAGCTTGAGGAGTAGTGTAGGTCCCTGCCTGGGATCTGAACCCACAAACCAGGGCCACCGATGGGGAGTATGTCAGACTTAAACACTACACCACTGGGCTGGCTCCTAATAAAAATTTTAAAAATAAAAAATATTTAACATGCAGGATGTTTGCAGGAGTATGTGAAAAAAACTTGCAATATGTTTATTGTGTGCTAGGTCCATGGGAAATGCTTACTAGAAGTCATTTAATTCATTGCTAATTATTTGATTAATGACTCTTCAATTATTAAATATTGATTCCTGCCCTCCTCCACACAAGGGGAGGGAAAGTATAGTATGGAATCAAGGGGAGATAACCTAGACATATTAATAATAGGAGCACACACATGGTAAGACTTGGCGTATGCCAAGCTGGGTGCTCAGAGCTTCCATTCAGCATCTCAGAAAATCCTCACAGCAACCCCATGAAGTACAAACCTGCTATCCTATTTTATGCATGAGGACACTGGGCTCAGAGAGAGAAAGTCCCTCGCCCAAGGTCACACAGCCAGGAAAGACCAAGTTGACTGCACTCAGGCAGCCAGACTCTAGAGCCCACACTCCTGACCTCTGTAAATGCCCCCCTGCAGTCTTCCCTCCCTTCCTTCTGACACCCTCCCCACACGCTGAGGGGAAACGATGAAATACGTGCTCAGCTGGATTGACAAGCTCAGGGAAGGAAGTGCCCACAGCTCAGAGATGAAAATATGGAGAGAGCCCCATGTCTCCATCTTTCAATTCTGACTCCCTAATCCTCCAGGGCAGATTGGGGGCCTCCTTCCTCAAGGGGCCTCCTTGGGTTTGAGAGCTTGTTTCACAATAGATCTCTATTATGATACTTGGGTGGGGGGAAGTTCAGCCCCAAGTGCTCAGGAGCTCTCTCCAGTGCTCCCAGTCTGTGCTTTTAACTTCCAGGCCCTTCCACTACAGAGGGCTGACTCTGTGCCAGGGATTGGGCTGCGAGCTGCATGTAGCCCCATGTAACCCTCTCCCAGTCCAGGACAGGGGTTCCATCAGCTCCACACGATAGATGAGGAAACAGAGGCTCGAAGAGCAGAAGACTTGTGCCCAGAGTCATGTGCTGAGCTGGGTTTGGAGCTCTAGCTGCCTGATTTCTCAGGTGGGGAGGCTCCCGAGAACATGAGCGGGCACTTGCTGAACTGTAGATTCTGTGACTCTAACTGGCTCCTGAAGTTAAGAACACTGAAGCTGGACAGCCCCAATGAGAGTGTGACATCACCTCTTCCCTCTGAGGTGACCTTGGGCAGGTCACTGTCTTTACTGAGCCTCAGTGCCCCTATAGGGTTCTTAGAGGTGGGATAAAGTGCTAGTGTCACATGGAAAGCTATTATAATTATTCGCTGTAAATGTAGGGAGGAAGATTAATCTGCAAGGTAAGTGGAACTTGACTTGAGCAAACTCGGCTTAGGAAAACTTATTTTTCTCATTAAAATTGGAGCACCAGGTTCTCTGTGAACCCTTTTTGCCCTCTGCCCCTCAAAAAAACCACTGGGGTTTCTAAAGCCATCGGAAGGCCTCCTTCCAACTCAGCCCCCTCCTGACCCTCCTCCCAGGAAACAGAACCAGGATCTCACTCCCAAGTTCTGGAAAACAGACCTTGCACAGGTCAGAGCCGCTTGAAAAATAAAATTAGCTCTGCCCTTTAAAAACGGATCTCTTGATTCACAAAAATGATACCAGTAAAGGCTCTCAGCCACAATCACACTGTGATATGTGGGAAGAAAAGGGCACCCCCTGCAGTTTCTGAGGAACACATAGGGAAGGCATTGACGTCACCAAAGCGGAAAACACTGTCTCCAAATGTCAGGGGCATGGGCTTCCACGTTTCCTCACGCCCCACGACTCCTGCCCTGCTTGGGACAGTGGAACATGCAGCCCTGTGGCTTCAAGGAAGGGTAACTTCATCAGAAGCATAGAGAAAGCTTTTGAGTTTCTACAGCCTGGGTCTTTGACAAAATGTTAGTAACAGAGAACAGATCAGTGGGTTGGGGGAGGGTGTGACTATAAAAGGGCGGGAAGAGGGGGTTTTGGAGGTGATGGAGCTGTTCTATATCCTGATCATTATGGCAGCTACATAAACCCATACATGAGTCAATATTCATAGAAATATACACCAAAAGACAAAAGCTAATTTTACGTAGGTTAATTTGCTTTAAGTTTTTTTAAGTCTGAGTTTTTCAGTTTCAAAACTAATAGCATAGGCGACATCAAGGATAGCACACATAGTGAATTGAAGCAAGGTTAATTGTCCCCAAGACTAGAAAACTCCCCATGCTGGGTTGGTGGAGTGTGAGGATCCAAGAGAAATTAAGAGAACATAGTTCTGGTGGGTTCTGGAAAGTGTCTCATGCCCTTGCGACTCCCCAGGCAAAACTTGGCATGGGAGGAGGGACACAGAAAACTTAAGTCAATGGATTCAAGAACAGGGGGTGTCTCTGCCCATGTTCCCCTCCAGAGCCAAGAGAGATGACGAGACCCCAGGGAGAGAAGGGTAAATGGAGGGTCTAGATGTAACCAGGCAGATGGGCTGGGCTGGCTCCCCCTGGTCTATCCAATGAAACAAGAAACAGCAGAAAAATCAGGGGTCTAACAAGGGAGTGAGAAGTAAATGCTAAATCAAAGAGTCTTCTGGGCAGGAGGGTAGGACAGAGTCTTGGCTATTGGAGGGTAAGATGGAATATGGATGTCTCTGTATTTCCAGTCAAAACAGGGACAGGGCAGCCTCCGTCAGATCCCTCGGCACAAATGAAGTCTCTAGAACATAAATAAAACCCCAAGGGAAAATGGGGAAGTTTCTGTTGCCCAGCAAAATGGCATTTGATATGGTAACAAAAGTATAGATAGATTAGAAAGAAAAACATCTAGACACGTGAATTTATGGACTAGGATTCCCACCAGCTCCCCCGACGTTATCCCCCACTGCCCTGTGAGGTAGATACTGGGTGGGGGGTACCCCTTTGGCAGATGTGGAAACTGGAGTTCAAGGATTGGAGTGACTTTCCCAGGGTCACAGTATCTTAACCAGGGCCATCTGTACCCAAATCCATCCCCTTTCTCCTATAATAACAGAGGCAGCCTCCTGGCTTCAAACCAGAGGCTGTAAGCTGTCCACAACTTGAATCAGACCCCTTATGTACCTGCATCTGTTTCTCCAAAAAGATAGTAGCAACCTGACCCAACCCATAGGGGTTGCAACAAGGTAACAAACAATGGGACCCCTTTGAGTCTGACTGAAAAAATACAAGTTTTGGGAAGACTCTAGCGAGTGCTTGAATGGATAATCACGTCAAAGCCACTGCCCTGGCTCATTGGAGTCATAGGCCAGACTCTCATAAGAAGATCTAGAGGGAGGGAAGACAGCATGGCTCACTGATCACAGGGGCATCAGACAGGAGGATGAATTCTGCGACCACAACTCACTTGCTGTGTGTCCCTGGGAGGCAGTCATCCTCTAGGAACTTCAGTCTCCTTATCTGACTTTTGAGGGAAAACAATACCAACCACTCCTGACAAGATGAGGTTCAATAAGGAGATCCCCTGGCACATAGTAGCAGCTCAATAAACGTGCACTTCCTCCTCTCGCCGCTTCTGCTCATAAGGTGTTAGGTTCTGCAGGGCAAGACATATTCTCACCGCTCTAAGACCTTAATCTCTCTATGCTTCAGTACTTTTGTCTATAAAAGAGACTCCAAAGGCCCATGTGGCAGGGACAAAAGCTTATTATTTCCTGTGGGGAATGGAAGAAGAAAGGGTAAAAGTAGAGACCAGGATGCACTGCATCCCTAAAGGATGGGAAGGTGGAAAGTCTTTTCCAGGATATAAAAATTTGAGGACAGCATGAAATTCACAAACGCAGGAAAGCAAAATGGTCAGTGATTATTCAAAATTCATCATCATCCCTCAGCACAATGACTCAGAGACAGGAGCAGAGCACAGATGCCTTGGCCCCATGCCCACTGTGCAACTCTGGATGTATCAGCTCACAAGTTGAGCCTCAGTTTCCCCCTTGTAAATGGGAGTCCTCATTCCCACCTCACACAAGGTTATGAAGATTCCCAAGATGATGTGCGTGAAAAGCAAAGCCAGGCCACAGCAAGAGCTCAGCAAATGCTAGCTGTTGACACTATATCGTTGTTGTTATCCAGCGAGTTGCGTTCTAACTCTGCCACAGCGTCTCTGTGTCTTTGGGCACTTGTCCCAGCATGGAACTGTCATGCAATAGGGACACAGACAGTCCTAGATGTAGGGAAATCAGAGACAGATTCTCTTTTTGACACTTTGACAGTTTGGAGAGAAAGAATTGGACCAGGAATGGAAAAGGGCCTAGATAGGAGCCTGAGGTCCCTTCCTGGCTCCAGTTGGCTGCTTCTCCCCGTGTTCCAAATTTGATCTTCCAGGCTAACTCAGAGCACGAGTCCCCAGCCTGAGCCGTCCTCATGAAACCATGACGTCTTGAGAAACATCATCATCTCAAGTTGTTCTCTGTTTAATTTGCTGATCAAATGGCTTAACTGTCCCACCTACTTATGTGATTGACAGTTATTTACTTTGGAGAGCCCTGAAGAACACCATCAGACTGCAGAATTCTGAATTATCTAGAAACCCATCATCTGATCGCACATTTCCTGATTCCCACACTATAAAAGAGGCTGCCTTCTCAGCGGAAGTGAACAGGAGAGGGAAGAGGAGACCAGGACAGCCGCCAGGACCTCTGAGAAGCCAAGGTGAGAGCTGCCTGATCTGCTTCTGCTCCGCTGCCCATGGTAGTGGGGGTACCAGGCTCCTCACTGTGGGGTGGGCCTTGGCTGACTGCAGTTAGGATCACTGATTGTGGGTCTTTCAAGAGAAATAGAGCTGGCCATTTTTGGGGGTGTGGGATGGCCATTCACTCTGCTTCCCTAAGAGACCAGTAACCACAATGTAGAAATGTTCAGCAGCAGGGAATTGGATGGTGACGGGGAGCACACGGTTGCAGGGGACACTGCAGAATTTCCATGTTCGGGTTCTTTCATGTGTCTGCTGTTCATACCCTAAATCAAAATCTCTACAGTAAGAATTCTAACATGAGGTTGCCCTTTTGGATTCAGACCAGGATTCACAAACCTCCTAATATCCACCCAATTTTATACATTTTGATGAATTTTTCTGGGACTAGGCTCCTTAGCTTTCATTGGATCCATAAAAGATGTTTCCCAAAAGGGATTCAGAGGCCCCGATCCGAGTTTGCCTGCCCAGGCAAGCCACAACTGGCTCTTTGGATCAAAAAACCCTTTCGATCGAAGAGAGCCATAACAATGACTGTGCTTTGGTGAAATCAGCCAGTTGATGGAATTTTGCCCAAGGCAGCAAGGTGTCTCAGAAGTGTAGGCACCAGTTCCAGCTTTGGACAACTTTGCTGGCTGTAAATAGGTCCTGGAAAGGGTTGGTGGCATCTGGGAGAGGATGGTGCAGATGGTGCATAAGGCAGCCAGATGTCAGGGGTTGCCCCAAATGTTTGTCCAGGTTTGCTTGAGGAAGAAGAGAAAAAAGAAAGGTATAGAAAATATAGTGTGTGTGTGTGTGGGGGGGGGGGGGGGTGAGGGGAGGTGATAGGAGGTTTCAGAGACCTACCTTCAACCACAACTCTGCCATCAATTTTCTGTGTAACCCTAGGAAATTCACTACTCTTCTCTGTTCCCCTGGTTCTCCTTGTGCAATGAGGACTTTGGATGGCTCCAGGAAACCCCCAACACTTATCTGGATGAAAGGGTGGCTATGACAGTGTGAGCTTGATAATCTGTGACTTTCACCGACTTCCACAAACCATTGAGGGCTGGACCCAGACGAAAAGACTTAATGGGGAGAGTGCCAAAGCAGTTCAGTGCCTCAGCCACTAGCATGTTGCATGTAGCAATAAAAGCTTTTTATTTGCTTTGTCTGATTCAAGCCATTGTGAGCAACCCAAATTGGAGAGTAAAACTGATGGTCACTTAATTTAAACAGAGGCTTCAGGGTCAAACAGATCTTCTTTTAAATCCCGTCTCCATTGTGTACTTGCCACCTTTGGGGTGGTTACCTAAATTCACTAGGCCTGCATTTCCTCAGCTGTGCAACACAAGTGATAGTGCCCATGCCTTAGGGTGTGGCTGAGATGACAGCTGTTACTGAGTATGGAGCTCTCAGGCTAATGCCTGGCTCAGAGGAAATGGGGAGCAGGGTTAGCTATTGCTCTGCTCTCCCAGCTGTTCTGGGAGTGGGGACAGGTGAATGAATTCCTCTCTGGTATAGGTACCACGTTGGATCACTCATTCCGGCCTCAAAGGAAGAGACAAGATGTTTGAAATTGGCGGCCTCATTGTCTTCTGTGGGCTGCTGGCCCACAAAGCAGCCCCGCTGGAAGTTCTGTCCTCAGCCCTGAATGAGACACTGCCCTCACTCCTCAAACAGACCCTGCCCTCACCCCTCAACCAGACGCTGCCCTCACCGCTGAACCAGACCCTGCACTCACCCCTCAACCAAACGCTGCCCTCGCCCATCAACCAGACCCTGCCCTCACCCCTCAACCAGACCCTGCCCTCACCAATGAACCAGACCTTGCCCTCACCCCTCAACAGGACGCTGCCCTCATCCCTCAACCAGACGCTGCCCTC
>NC_060278.1:85929177-85929632 GCF_021613505.1 Equus quagga | reverse complement strand
ACCTTGGCCTCACCCCTCAACCACACCCTGCCCTCACCCCTCAATCACACCCTGCCCTCACACCTCACCCAGACCCTGCCCTCACCCCTCAACCGGACCCTGCCCTCACCCCTCAACCAGACCCTGCCCTCACCCCTCAACCAGACCCTGCCCTCACCCCTCAACCTGACCCTGCCCTCACCCCTCAACCAGACCCTGCCCTCACCCCTGAACCAGACCCTGCCCTCACCCCTCAACCAGACGCTGCCCTCACCCCTCAACCAGACCCTGCCCTCACCCCTCAACCAGACCCTGCCCTCGCCCCTCAACCAGACCCTGCCCTCACCCCTCAACCAGACCCTGCCCTCACCCCTCAACCAGACCTTGCCCTCACCCCTCAACAGGACGCTGCCCTCATCCCTCAACCAGACGCTGCCCTCGCCCATCAACCAGACCCTGCTCTCACCCCTCAACCA
>NC_060278.1:85928947-85929077 GCF_021613505.1 Equus quagga | reverse complement strand
CAACTTGACCCTGCCCTCACCCCTCAAACAGACCCTGCCCTCACCCTTGAACCAGACCCTGCCCTCACCCCTCAACCAGACGTTGCCCTCACCCCTCAACCAGACCCTGCCCTCACCCCTCAACCAGACC
>NC_060278.1:85919108-85928937 GCF_021613505.1 Equus quagga | reverse complement strand
CCAGACCCTGCCCTCACCCCTCAACCAGACCCTGCCCTCACCCCTCAGCCAGACCCCGCCCTCACCCCTCAACCAGACCCCACCCTCACCGCTGAACCAGACCCCGCCCTCAGTGCTGAACCAGACCCCGCCCTCACCTCTGAACCCTACACTGTCCTCACCCATGAACCATACCCTGCACTTGACTGTGACTCCATCCCTAAGGCTGGTTCACACAGAGTTTTCTGGAAGCTTGACCAGTGGTAAGTGAGCGTCTGTGACAATCTGTGTGAGCTATGTCCAGCTTCCCATTGGAGGGAGGAGGGGAGAGAGGAATGGGGGAGTGGGGCTAATGATCTGGAATTGTCAGATCTGACTCCTGAGGACCCCTATATCCATTTCCAGCTCTCAGTGATGGCTTGCTCTCTGAGGGTCTGTTGGGCAGACTCAAAAAACTTCCACTCTCGAGCACCCTGAAGGCTGAAGGAGTCACTGCCAGAGCGGTGTTTGGTGGCCTGCTGGGGAAAATTGCTACCGTGATCCCTTTCGTGAACATCATTGAGTGAGTAGCCCTGAAATAAGGCCCATTGGAGATCGGACAGTCCCAGGCAGTGGCCTGGAAGGAGGGCGGGGGTGGTCTGAATATGAGCCCAGGTTCAGTCTGAGCCCCTTCTCACAGTCTAGTAAGTAATAATGGCCCTCTTGAACCAGTAATTGCCCTCAGTCCAGAAGCATGTCCTGAGACCCCCAGCATCATCTTTAATCCTCCCAACAATGTTTTGAGGTCGATTTGATAATCCTCAGTTTACAGATGGAAAAACAGAGGCACAGAAAGGAGCCTGTACCCACACAACTAGAGTGATGCAGAGCAAGGGACCTAACTCAAATTTACTTAAGTCCAGAGTCAAGGCTTTTTTCACTACACATGGTAATTTCATTCTCCTCACCTGTGGAATCCTTTAGAACACAGGTGGCCTTTGATGTAAGCAAGAATGTGTAAGCTCCTCTCCTCAATTTCATCATCACTGTGATGTCCATGGAATAATTTAACATGGTTTTTCCCATGAGAAATGTGAGAGCTCTCTACACAAGGAACCATAATGGAAAGCTTGGTGCCAGTTAGCTGGAGAAGTCTGAGTCCTTCAGAGGGCTGGATCAAAGCTATTTCCAAGCTTCCTTCCTGCTCACATGCTTGCTCCTAACTTGAAGACGGACAGTTAGCCTTGAGTTTGATTTCAAATTCACCATTTACTTGCTGAGTTACCTGGGACAAGGCACTCAGTTTCTCTGTGCTTGGTTTTTCCATCTGTAAAAGGAAGATTATGGTACCCACAAAGAGAAACTGTTGAGGGGACAGGAGAGGACGTAAATCACCTGGCACAGTGGCTGGACCAGAAAAGAGGCTTACTTCCATCCTTTCTCCATTCTCCCTGACTTCCCTGCTCCTCAGTCTTCCTGATAAACATTGTTGACTGAGCTTCCATTGAAGGTCACGGCCGGATGAGTGATTCCTAGCCATAAATGTTTATGAAAGACTTACTCCAGTTGCCCATACATCACTCACTCATCCACTTATCTATCCACCCATCCATTCATCTATCATTCCTTTGATCTAATCATTTACTTTTCCAACCCACTCACACACATATCTATCCACTCATCAACTAATCAATCCACAAAGTAAACCAGTGTGGAGTAACCCCTTTCTTTGTAAGTCTCTAAGTTGGCATACAGGATTCAAATATAACCAAGACACAGTCTCTATCTTGGAATAGCTCATGGACTTGAGATGAGGAGAAGGCCACGTGCATGTCAGGATCTGACTCAGTGCAGAGGTTGACAAAGACTGATGCGTGACTCAAAACCCACCTGGCCTTTGCTGCGAGACTCCCCATCATGGGCAGCTCCACCTCTGGGATGGGTAAAGTTGTGTTAATGTGGTTTCTAGGTTTTGTGCTACAGGACCTAATGTTTCTGTCTCCTATGATGCTCCCTGGACAGTGTGAAGATCACTCATCCCCGACTGCTGGATCTTGACCTTTTGAAGAGCCCTGATGGCAGCCGTTTCTATGTCACCATCCCTCTGGACATGATCCTCAATGTGAATGTGTGAGTGGGCTCCAAGGGAGGATGGGAAGATGATTCACCAAAGAAGACTCTGATGACCATGGGGAGCCAAAAAGGGTACATTGGAGTCTAACAGACATGAGCCTCCAACTTCAATTCTTTTGCTCCTATGGTGAGTGACCTTGGGTCACTTGGGAAACTCACTTGACCTCTTTGATACTTGGTTTCACCTATTGAGAAATGAGATGAGTACAGGTATGCGCTAGATGGAGTGAGATGAGGCTGACATTCCTGGCAAGGAGAAAAGCCTCCTCTACCTTGGAATGTGGTAGCAGACTGTCTCCTCCACAGGCCCCTGGTTGGAAGTCTGTTAAAGGGGGGTGTGAAGCTAAACATCACTGCAGAACTCTTAACTGCGCAAGGTGAACAGAAGAATATCCCCCTGGTCCTTGACAGCTGCACTCACTCTGCCGGCAGCCTGAAAATCACCCTGCTTAATAGGTGAGGCCAGAGAGGTGACTTCTGCTCAGAGATAATAGGATGGGATGATGGATGGATGGTTGTGAAGATGGAACAATGGGAGAATGTATGCGTGGGAAGGTGGAAGAGTGGGAAGATGGATAGGAGGGAGAGAAGATGCAAGGATGGGAGGATAGAGGGATAGATGAATAGGTAAATGGATGGATAAATAGTCACTTATCCCTTGTTAGGCTGGACTGATCAATTTTCTGCTGGATTAGGCAACAAGAAATCTGAGTCCAAGTTCCATTTACCAGAGGGGCATGGGGAAAGGTCCTTGCTTGAGTCCTTTCTTCCTCAGATAACTGTAATATTTAGATACATTGGGCTTGTTGATAGAATTCACTAAGATAATATGTGTGAATGTGCTTTGTCCCAGTAAGGGGTAAAATAGCACTAGAGCTTAACTGGGTTACCGATTTCAGTTATTGTCACGAGAGAGACTGATTCCTGCATAATAGGCAGGATTCGTCATAATCACGGCTAACATTCGCAGAGCGCATATATTGTGCTTCACGTGTATCATCTCGTTGAATCTTCATGACAGCTACATACTATGCACTGTTCCTCCATTTATGGATTATGCATATAAGGTCTCATTGCACACCTACTGTGTGCTGGAACTGTGTCTTTATTCTACACACATCTACTGTGTGCACTGCTGTGTAGGGTGTCACTCCCTTTGGATAGGCCCCTTGATGTTTGCTGGCATGCGGGTGTGCATGGACAAGGCCCATTCTCAGTTACTTGGTGCTGAGACTACCTTGGGCACATCAGCCCCTCTGAAGGCTTCTCCATACCAACGCCAGGCCTCTGCATCACCCCATGGCTTTTCCCTTTCAGATTTCCCCTCATTCCGTTTCAAAGGCTCTTCAAAAGCCTCAGCAGGATCCTTCCTGGGCTGGTGCAGGGCAAGGTAAGTGGGTAGAAATGGGGGCTCCTTATCCTTGGCTCTTAGAGCTTATCAGGCTCAAAGAGGCCCCTTTTGTGAGCTTTTCCGAACCCCACAGTTTGATAAGTAAATTCCATCATCAGTCTATCTATCCATTGACCCATCTGTGCATGTTTCTTCTTTCCATCTTTCAAAATGTGTTATTTGATTCTTGCTCTACCAGGCCCTCACTGCAGCTGAAATGGACCTGCCCCTGCCCCAAGAAGCTCCCAGTCTAGCCCCCTATTACACAGATGAGTACTCTTCCTGCCCAAGCTTGGGTGCCTCCTATAGCCAGAAACTCACCCCTCCCAAAGCAGCCCACCCTATTTAGAAACAGATGTCACGTCACAGGGTGAACAATGGCTCATTGTGTGGTTGGGCACTTCACACACAAGCTTTCAGTTTCTCTTTCTTCCCAGTTTGGATATGGGATTGCTGAGAATCAAACACTCTCAGACACAGAAAAAATGGTAGAAAATGTCCCCAGAGAATTGATCCTTGGGATGCTGCTACTCCCAGGGTCTCCTGGCAGTGCTACTTTGTCTAACTCCCGTCTCTGCCCCTGGATCAGGTGTGCCCTCTGTTCAAAGAGGTTCTCAGCATCTTGGACACCACCCTGGTGGAGGCCACTGCCGGTAAGCCCTCACTCCTCCACCGCAGGAGCAGTGATTTCCCTGAAGGAGCTCTGTCCCTACACACCATAGGATGCTAGCTCCCTCCAGCGTCAACTATCCCCAGTTTTAGTGTCTTTTTTGCCTTGAATAATCCAGATAATGTTAGAGTTACAGCCCCTGTCTCTCCGTCATCCTTGACACTGAGAACAGCTGGGCTGGTTGGTATAGGAGGCAAGGTCACCTCAAAGCCCTGCGTGGGCTTGGGCGAATCTCCAGTATTCCTATTCCCTGGCCCCAGGCATCAAGTACATGTGAGGTATCCCTGGACTCCTTCACACTGAGACAATCACTTTGGTCTTTGGTTGTTGTTTTTTCCTTTTCCAGACATGATGGTCTATGGGCTGGATTTTGCCATTAAGGTCTAAGCCTTCTGGGAAGGGATCGGCCTCTGCTTAGCTGGTGAGTGCTGCTACCCAGTCTCCAGGATTTGGTAGCTGGCTACCAGTTGGGGGAAGTAGGGGTTTGGTACAGTGACAACCAAACAGACAGAAGGAAGAGCCATATTGACGCACACAGAGATGCAAAGAGACATCCACATAAATGCTGACAGAAATGGAGAGACACAGACGGCAGTGCATCATAGCTACAAAGAAAAACACATGATCATGGATACGCACAGACACACACACACACATGCTCAGACAAACAGGTGGTAACTCAGACAATCATATAAAGGCACACACTCACAGTAGCACACTTACACTCATATGCACACATTTACAGACTCAGCACACACAAGTACACTTGGATAAACAGACACACACACATACTCAAATACATTCACAAGGAGCCCCATGAAACTAGGCCTGGGCTACCATTGTGGCTGATACAAGACCCCTATCCCCAGGGTCTCAGCCTCCTCCCCTCCCTCTGGAGGCTGAGTTTGATGATGGGCCAATACCAACAAGAGCCAGTGATCCTGAGTCTCTATTCTGATTGGCGTCTTCTCCCAACAGAACCATTTCCAGCTCTTCGATCAACTCCCTGCCCAGCTTCTGAGGGTTCACAGAAGGCTGTCCCATGTTCTGGACAATGAAATGGCCACTGTTTGAAGACCAGAGCAGCATTCTCTCTGAGGAAACTGCTCCCCCTCCTTTATCATTAGGCATGTGTTGTAGTCCATGTTCTTCACCAAATTAAATTGCTCTTCCACTGCACGGGGAGCCTTGTCATTCTTAACCATCACTTGAGGGCTCATAGGATAGAAAGAGCCCTGATCTGGGTGGTTTGAGCCATGGAACAGAGTTTGCACCTTACAATGGAGATCTTAAAGTTCTTAAGCAGGACAGGGAGATGTCCAGATGAGTGTGGATTTCAGGCTGACTGCTCTGGTGTCCTTAGGAAGGATGGACAGAGGGTTGGGGGTAGATGAAACACTCTGGGCAGAGAGGAAGACACACCAGTTACTACACAAGAAGTGAAAACGGCATATTTGAGAGATGTTCAGGAGGTGAACCTGGAAGGGTGAGGGAGCAGCTGAGGCTCCTGTCCATGTATTGGATTGAGGAGCCTGAATGTCACTGGGAATTTTGGAGGATGAATTGATTCCAGTGGGAAGATTATGCCTTTAGCTGTGGCCACTGCGCATGGATTTGCCTGTGAGACCCCAAGGAGGACATCCAGGAAGTTGACAGATACACAAGTCATCAAGTACTCTGCTTTTGCTTACTTGTATCAAGTTGTACTGACCTCTCTTCTGTTCTCAGCATGGGGATGATAGAGATGACAATGAGGAAGTGTAGGAGGAAGGACAAAGTGGTCTAATGTGTTTATTGCCAAAGGTTTGAGAAAGATAGGCATAGAGAGGGGTCATTGGAGTTGTAAATAAAAAGATCATCAATGCCCTGGAGGTGAGTCATACTTTTGGAGGAAGAAGTCTGATTTTCAGGAACTGAGAAGAGGAAGGGATGTAAGGAAGCTGAGACTGTGAATGCAGAAAAGATTTATCAAAAACTCGAATAAAGAATAACAGAGCTGCTTGGGCTGGGGAAGTTGTAATCTCAAATAAAAAACTTGTACAATATCATTATTTGAGGTCCTTAGAGGACCAGTCCAACCCGTTCACCCCACGGATGAGGAGACTGAGGCCTTGGGGCATGTGAATGACTTGCACAAGCTCACAGAGTAACAGAAAGGCAAATCAAGGCCTGAAACATGCCAGAATTTACAGAAAACCAGGTCTGTTGCTCGTTTGGAGACACCATTGACCTTGTGAGAATGAGCAGATTCAGGTTGGTGTTTCTTAACCCCTGCCAAACATCTTTCATCATGCCCAGAGCCATCACTCTCCACCTACTCTTGCCAGAAACCGACATGGCATTGTAGGGAGACAGTCCCATAGTTCAGAACTGCAGGAAGGCTTATCGTAGGAAACCAGCTTGTGTCTTCAGGTGAGGATATAAGGGAGGAAGCATCGTCCAGGCTCACAGAAGCAGAACATCTTGGAGCTGAGGATGAGCAGTAAAATCCCATAAGCAGATGAATGATCATTGTAAATGTCACCTCAGCAGTGACCTGAAGGACAGAAGGAATTTGCAGACTGGAAACCAACAATCAGGACTGATTGGGCTTAGGGAGGATTCAGGAACTAGTTACCTTCATGTCCTTTCTGGGCAGGCATTAGGTCAGGACTACTGAGAGGCCCCCATGACTGAGGTCCCAAGAAGCAAAGTGGATAAAAACAGGCACATACACCTGGGACTGTCAGCACTGGTCCTGCTGCCCTCCGACTGTGGCACCAAACTGCATTCCTACCTGAACACACAGCCACTGCCGATCTCTGGATACTATTTTCCCTACTGTTCCCTGGACTTCTTCCTATAGCCCACAGATGGGTCTTTCCCTCCCCTAACAATTTCAATTCCTAACTAACTAGCCTAAGACGCCCCTCGAAACAAAACAGTGTGGCAGGGGGCCAGGTTGATCAGAACACATTTATGATTCTTAAATACTGACAATATTTTCACGTTTTAAAAAGTCTCTAGCAGGATATCACTAATGATAGCAGATTAAAGATCTCTGAAGTTCTCTCCTATATAAAAGCAATGATAATTCTGGGGAAAAAAGGTCAGAGTGAACTTTTTCATAACTGTCAAAATTAACCAAAGTTTGCAGCAATCTAGAGGGTGTTTATTCAATAAAAATTGCTGAATCTTGGTGAGAACAGCGAGCTTTGTGGTGTTTAGCTTTGCCTAGTCCCATCTCTCACTCTCCAGCTCCACAGTAGACTTGAAAACCAAAAGCCCACAATCTTGGTGAAAATCAGTAACCTGGCAGCCACTTGAGGGAGGCGGAAGGGGATTAGAGAAAATTCAAAGCCCCCTTCCCAGAGAATGGTCATTATTTGACCTGCCTGTTAGTCCCCTGGAAAATCCCATTCTCAAGGCTGTCCTTAGTTGACCTGACTCAGAGCTCACACAGTCAGTATGAATGGGCTTTTACCAAGGATTTCTGTCAAAATGATAGACAGACCTTAAGACTTGGTCCTCAGGACTTTTTAATTCTCAAGCTATTTCACATTCAGTTTTCAGCCATTTGTCATAATGTCCTTTGAAGTGTTTCTCTAGGTTACTCATTTCAGCAGCCTCACCTTCAGGTAAGCTGACCTTGCCTGTAATTCTATAGGTTCACCTATCTCTCCAGATTTCACGATGGCAGTTGGCCGCATGACCTCAATTCTCTGATGGACCTGAGAAAGTAGTTGATTTTCAGTTTGTTCAGCTCTTTTCTTGCTGTGAGATTAAGAGTGACAGCTTCCAAGCTCTTTACATGTCGAAGCTGAAATTGGAAGTCTGGATTTTTTATAGTTTTCACCAGTTACATTTGTTTCACTGGAGAATGTGCCCCCAGACCCCTCATGCTGCTGTCCTGAAAGTGAGACTCCTTTGGAAGTTGTTAAACATTATTTCTTCAAATTTATGTTCTGCAATACTCTTTTTCTCCTCCTGCTTTGGGTCTCTGATGATATGAAGGTAGACGTTTTGCAATAGTCCCACAAGCCTCTGAGGCTTTGTTCATTTCTTTCAGCCGTTTTTTCTGCCCTTTCATATTGGAACATTTCTATCGATTTATCTTCATTTTAATTGACCACATCCTCTCCCATCTCATGTCTCTTGTTGTGTTTATCCACTGAATTTATTTTTATTTTTACATTCCAATATTTCCACTTAGTTCTTTTTTAAGGTTGCATTTCTCTTCTGAGACTTTTGTCTTTCCATTTGTTTCAAAAGTGTTAGTATTTAATTCTTGGAGTATGGTGATAATAGCTGCTTTAAAGTCATGGTCTGTTAATTTCAATATCTAGATCTTCTCAGAATTAGTACTTATGGATTGCCTTTTCTCTTGGGGATTTGTCAGACTGTCCTAGTCAATTGTATTTTAAGTAATTTTGGACTGTCTACTAGACATTTTTCATAGTATGTTATGAGACTCTGGGCGTTTTTTAAGTCCTATGGAGAACATTGAGGGGGTGGGTGTTTGTTTTAGGATGGAGTTGACCCACTTAGAGTCAGGCTAACCCAGTTCGATTTAAGTTCCAACCTACCTTCAGTGGGCTGTATTTTTCAAAGGAGATTTCTTCCACTGTCTTAACTCCTGGGGGTCACCCATTCCTACATTTTGGATCAGAAAGAGAGGACTTCTTTTGGAGCATTTGTGTTCATACTTGTGCATAGTTCCCATGAACCATGCTTATTTGAGTCCAGGCTGAAAGTTATGGGAGAGATAAAGACCCAGGAAACTCACCTATGGATCATTCATTCTTTAGGTTATGACTTACTTCCCCATCCACCATATAATTTTCATAATCCTCAGAGAATAACCTTATACATTGTGTCACAGGTCTTAGTTTCATTCGATAGGAAAGAAGAATGAAGGATCTTTACTCTATGTATTTCAAGTCTCCAATCTTTAAAACCAGATGGCTTATGGCAAATGACAATTGATTACAAGATAGTTAGCCAAGCATCCTCACAACTGTAGTATCTTTACTAGAAAAATTGACTGCAGCCCCTGGTGGCTGGTATGTAGCTATTCATCTGGAAAACGAGTTGTTTTCAATACTCATCAGATAACAAGCTCAGAAGCAATTTGCATTCACTTGGAATGGACAATGGCACACATTCAGTCTTGCCCCTGGTCTCTCTCATAGAACAATCTGCAAGGGTCCTCTCCTATTGATGTTCTAGTTATTATTTATGTATAAAATATCATCCCTAAATTGAGTGGCTTAAACTATAACATTCATTTCCTGATGCTCCATAGTGTCCGTGGGTCAAAAATTCAGGAAAGCTCAGGGAAAATTCTGGTTCATAGTCTTGCATGTGATTACTGTTTTACTTATAATCACTTATTTAATCCTCCACACAGCCCTTTGAGGTACATACCGTTATTATTGACCTCCCTTTGCAGAAGCACAGAGAAGTCGAGTTTATTCCTAAAGTCACCCAACTGGGGCAGAGTGGGGCTGGAGCAGGAGTCAGGCAGACCAACAGGAGGGAGATCAGAGGAGCTGTCAGTCATCCTCCATCTACTAATCCTCCCAATAACCCTTGAGGATTGCATTGTCATCACCCCATTTCACAGATGCAAAGTCTGAGACACAGAGAGACGGATTCACTTGCCCAGGACACACAGCTGGTAAGTGTGGAGCTGGAAT
>NC_060278.1:85873477-85919008 GCF_021613505.1 Equus quagga | reverse complement strand
GCAGCTGGGGTCCCAAGTCCAGCTCAGCTGATAACTCTGGGCACAAGGCTTCCCCTCTTTGAACCTCAGTTTCCTCATCTATCACGTGGAGCTGATGGCATCCATGTCCCAGGGCTGGGAGAGGTTACATGGGGCTACATGCAGCATGTAGCCCAATCCCTGGCAGAGTCAGAGCTCTGCAGTAGAAGGGCCTGGAAGTTACAGGCACAGACAGGGAGGACTGGAGTAAGCTTCTGACCACTCATGGATGAATTTCTGCTTAAATTACCTCCCACACAAGACCCAGTATCATAATAGAGGTCCATTGTGCAACCAGCTCTTTCTGGAGAAAACACGTTGAGTTCATGGCTCCATGAACCTTAAAATGAAAGCAAACAGAATGGGAGAAACCCAAGGAGGCCCCTTGAAGAAGGAGACCCCCAATCTGCCCAGGATGGGTCAGGAGGAAGGCAGACAAAAGCAGCCTTCACTGAGGCACCAGACAAGCTCGCTGGAGGATGGGGCCCACCCTCCCATGTTTGCTTTTTAAATCACGAGCAGGAAAATCCCCACAAACTCAAGGCTGTCAAGGCGAAGCATCTGTGTCAACACAGGCATTTAGGGTTGCAAACCCCAGCGAAGCATTTCAGATTAGGGAGTCCGAATTGAAAGATGGATACATGGGGCTCTTTTGCTGTATTTTCATCTCGCGCTCTGGACACTTCCTTCCCTGAGCTTGTCAATCCAGCTGAGCACGTATTTCATTGTTTCCCCTCAGCGTGTGGGGAGGGTGTCAGAAGGAAGGGAGGGAAGGCTATAGGGGGCATTTACAGAGGTCAGGAGTGTGGGCTTTAGAGTCTGGCTGCCTGAGTGCAGTCAACTTGGTCTTTCCTGGCTCTATGACCTTGGGCAAGGGACTTTCTCTCTCTGAGCCCCAGTGTCCTTACGCATAAAATAGGGCAGGTCCAGATTCCGGGCATGGACCTATAGCACTCCTCAAGCCATGGTGTGTCAGTGACCCACCTACAGAACAGAGGAAGATTGGCACAGATGTCAGCTCAGGGACAATCTTCCTCAAGCACAAAAAGAGGAAGATTGGCAACAGGTGGTGGCTTAGGGTGAATCTTCTACACCAAAAAAAAAAAATTTCGTTAACTACAAAATACATAATAAAAATGCACATAACTGAATAGCACAATGAATTTTCATAAGCTGAACATCTTCCCCACAACCAGTACCCGGATCAAGAAACAGAATATGAGCAGTTCCCCAGAAGCCCCTCACACCCCTTCCAGGCACTAACCCTCTCCCAGGGGCAACCAGTGTCTTGACCTCTGACGGCGTGTATTAGCTCCACTGTTTTTGAGTGTCTATAAATGGGAGCTGCAACACATGCTCCTTTGCAGGGCTTTATTATGTTCATGAGATCCGTCATGTTGTCGTATGTGGCTGGAGTTCATTTTCATCACTGTAGAGCATTCTGCTGGCTGACTAGCCCACAGGATGTTTGCCCACGCTCTTTAGCCATTCTTTTGATGGGCATTTAGGGAGTTTTTACTCTGGGACTATTATGACCACTGCTGCTGGGAGCAATCTTGTACACGTCTTGTGGTGCCTATGTGCACGTATTTCTGCTGACCGCACACCTGGGAGGAACTGCTTGGTCAGAGAGCAGCCGTACATTGGGCTTTAGTGGATGCTGCCCCCTGGTTTGATAAAGTGGTCGTAGGACTCACCTCCCACCCGCAGTGTGAGAGCCCCTGTTGCTCCACATCCTGTGAGATTTCTGTTCCCACTTTGCAGGTGAGGAAGAGCAAAAGGGAAAGTGCCTTGTCCCAAACCTAGCTAGTGAGTCATAAGACCAGCATTCACCCATCATTTAAGCTCAGACATTTGCTGAGCTCATATGCTATGCCAGCCTTGCACTGGGGTGGGGGGGCGGGGGGTCATTGGTCTCTGTGATGCACGTGGTCCATACCCTCATGGAACTGTTCTTTGGGCTGGGTTGAATTTGAACTCAGATCTGTTTGCTGCCAACATTTATGCTTTTCCTCTCCATCACATTTTCTCTACGCTCCCTTGGAGCCCAGCAAAGTGCTTGGCATGTAGGAGGTGCTCAATAAGTGTAGTGGACTGAATGAGGGAATGGGAAATCTCCACAGGGCCTCCCCTGCATTGATGAGCAAACCCATAGATGGACTTCTGGCTGCAAATCACAGGAAAAGAAAGAGTGTGTTCTTGGATATTTCTTGGCTGATGAGCAAACCCAGGTATATTTAGTCTCAAGATGGACCTTCATCAAGTCTGACTTTTGGAACCTAAACCTCAGGGCCCAGGCGGGGGGACCTCTGCACCTTCATAACTAGAATTTATTATGGGTGAGGACAGGATGTCCACAGGGTCTGTGGTAAAGGTTTTCGGGGCAGTGGAAGCCCCACTCTAAGGAAGGCGTAACGTCCCAGGGTGTGGGATCTCCTGATCATCAATGCATCGCTGGAGGACACTAAGTCTGACATGTAGGGGGTTGGCTGATTCACAGTTGGTTGAGTTCCTGAGCAGCAGCCTGTTCTATAAGAAGAAGAGGCGGTGTCAGTCACCAGCATGTCTGTCCCTCCAAATCCAAGATCCACACTGAAGGGAACCCTCATCCATCCTTGCCTACCAAGGGCCAGTGCCAGGAGCACTTGTGTTAGAACTCTTTCCAAGTGATAGCTAGTGATGCGCTCCTTGCTGTCTTCCATTCTCGAGACTGTGAGCCCCATGAGGGAGGGGACCATATCTGTTTATCTGCAACTCAAGGATGGTGGGTTCAGTCTGGGGTGGGGCCAGTGCTCCCTGAAGGATTGAGTGGAAATCTTGGGAGAAGCCACAAGCTCTGGTGAGTGGTAGGTGTGAGTGACTTGGTGGGGCACAGCCGGCTTGGTAGGGATCCCCTCTGCTGTCCCAGCTTTCTCACAGGACAGTAATGGTCATCATCATGTGGTCACCTCTAAGTGATCTCAGAGCACATGCAGGCCCCCCTGAGCAGGCCTCGCTGGGAGCTCCATGGGGCACCTCTTCCAGCCATTTGCCACTCCTGAGTCCGCCTCCCTGGATGGACACAGAGTCACCCATGAGGCTTTTCAACAGTTTCACATCCAGCTGCCTGAGGACTTCACTGGTCAGAGGACACACTTGGGCCAGCAGCACAGACAGAAGGGTCAGACCAGAGACCAGGAAAAGAACCCTAGAGGCCTGTGCCTAGAAGCTTAGACTCCACTGGATTTCCACAAGCAATCATGGCAAGAGTGCTCCCTTGTATTGATCGCCAACCACATGCCATGCGTGTCTCTCTGAATCCCTGTGACAACTCCATGAGCTGTGGACCATAATGTTTCCCATGCTACAGATGGGAACCCGAGACTCAGTGAGGCTAAGTCACTTGCCCAAGGACACACAGCCAGCAGATGGCAAAACTGAAATTTTTAACAGAGATCTTTCAGGTTCTGAAACCCAGTGTTTGAAACTCTTTGCTGGGCTGCCATTAGATATGCCCCGACCCTCAGACTCAAGGATGCCCATGGAAATATTTTTCTCAGGCTTACGTGACTTTCTACCAGGTGTGGGATAACGTTTTTCAGATTGTGTCTGAAGTTGCGGAGAAAATGTTTCATCTTTGGTGGGCAATCTCTAGAAAGAGAGGCAAACGTACAGAATAGACAGATAAACACAGGCAGTATAAATGCCAGGTGCTAAGTGTTGAGTACACCTCACACAGTCGTTGAATCCTCTGCCAGCCCTGTCCAAGACGCATCGCCATCAGCAACAGTCAAAGGGGCAACTCAGAGGGATGATGTGACTTGTCTAAGGTCACATGGCTCCTAAGTGCTGATTAGACCAGAACAAGGTGAGCAGAGCTCCAGGGTCCACAGTCTGCCCCCTGCACTGTCCTGTCCATGAGCATCTGGCATGATCTAAGCATTCAGTGAAAGTCAGATGAATAAATGAATGGACATCCACCTAAGACTTCATTGCTTCCAGCATCCTGGAATTCCAGAGAGAAACCTGATGCAAAGCTTGCCCTCGAGGGACTCAGTGTGTTGAGGTTGGCAGACTTGGTCAGCGAGGGTATGGATATTTATTTACCTGTTTTTTCTGTCTTGTTCACTACTGTATCCCTAGCATCAAGCACACTATGCCTGGCACACAGTAAGCTCTCAGTAAATATTTGTTGAATGAATGAGAGATGAGGAGGAGCTTTAGAGAAGAAGGGAAGGGTATTCCAGGCAAAGGATCAGCATGTGCAAAGGCACGGTGGTGTGCAAATACATGGCGTGGTGAAGGAGAGGTGGCCCCTTCTGAGACATTAGAGGGCAGAGGCCTGCAGAGTAGGGCAGGGGAGAGGACAGTAGGGCCTTGAGCAACATCCTTCAGTTTGCCGTTCATCCAGAGGGCTCTGGAGAACCACTGGAGGGTTTGGAGCAGGGGCTGAGGACAGCAGCAGTTTTTTGTGCTAGAAAGTTACTTCTGCTGCAGGGAGAGAATGGACTGTAGGTGGTGAGGTCTGAGTTGGGGGAAGTCAGAGGACACTCCTGCAAAGACCCAGGTTGTGGACTATGAGCCGGGGGCAGTGGCTGTGGGATGGAGAGAAAGGGAGCAAGTGGGGGCAGCCAGGAGGTCATTGATGGGAGTGGGTGAAGAGGGGCTGTGGGGAGTGAGGAGGGAGAGTCTGGCTTCTGGGAGGGTGGCACTGACGTCACTGGGGTGGGGACGTGGGAGGAGGAGCAGATCCTGGGGAAAGGGTGAGATCCGTTTGGGGCTCATCCGGGAGGTGGTGGAGCTGTGTGGCTGCAGCTAGGAATGGTCACCCTTGGGAGGCGCAGCTGGGACCTTACTGAGTCAGGACTGTCATGTGGACGCTGCCGGGCTCCACGCCGCAATCGCCTATCACCAGATCCCTCCGGCCAAACTCGTCTTTCTCCAGCCAGAACTCCACAACGAGGTTCGTGTGCACATGCGCCTTTATGATCTTGTCATTGAAGGGCCTGGGGACAAGAGAGAGGAGGAGGGGAAAGGGCAGGAGACGGAGGAAGAGCAGGGGTGGAAGCAGCTGAGGAGAAGAGTGGCTCTTTAGACAAACGGACAAACCGGCCCCCTGGGCTCCTCCTGGCCTGCATGTTGAATCCTGCAGTCGGTGACTATGAGAAAACTGCTATGAGCCAGAGCGGCTTCTGAAAGTCCTTTAAATAGACCAGATTAGGGGCCTTTGGAAATTCAGAAGCTGAGAGTTAATCTTATTTTTAAAATCCTCACCGCTTAGCTGCAGCCCTTTCCTTGGGGGCAGTGGATCTTTAAGGATGGTTTGAACAGGAGGAAGGAAGGGTGATGAGATATTCAGAGCGTCCCTCTTTTTTTTAAGTCAGTGTAGTGAACTCACATAGGTTTAAATGAACAAATAACCTGCTTCCAGTGACTAATAAGGGCCATCCACACATCAGCTGAAGAGACCAAGGAACAGAGACGTGCAGTGACTTGCCCAAGATCACACAGCCAGTGAGTTCAGATTCCAGGATTTGAAATTGGGTTGGAATAAGAAAATATCTGGGTCCCCAGGTTGCCAAATTCCCCTCCCCCGCAGCTGCCAGGTTCCCATTAGGAGGAGCAGCACCCCTCAGACCCCACTTCTGTGTGACGCACAGTCTCAGGTCAGTGTCGAATGCAAGGGAGGTGTTTGCGGAGAACCACTCCTTCTGGAAAGACATCTGGATCTCGCCACAGTCCAGCTGAAGGTTGGTGATGTTGGCGCTGCACAAAGAGAGAGCAGAGGCCCCGCAAGAGGGAGGGACCAAGACGTCAAGACCTCGGGCTGAGAAACAAGCCTGGCCCATCTGTAGAAAGGGCCTGGCAGTGGGATTTGGAGTCAGATCCTTTTACAGCTTCTCTGAGGGCAGGAGCCCCCTGCAGGAGCCCCGGGCTGCACGCTGTCCCAGGGTGTCCTGACAGATCCACACAGCTGATCTGTGCAACCCACAGCCTACTGCAGACCCAGACCCTGGGCCTGTTCTCAGACCAAGCCTCCCCTCTCACGAGATGGCCCCAGCATCACCCTCGTGCGCAGGCCCACAACCCAGGAGCTGTCTGTGACTTCTGTCCAGCCCTCTCCTCCACATGCAGCCCATTAGGGAATCAAGTTGTCTCTGCCTGCAAAATATATCCTGAACTTGGCCATTTCCCATCACCTCTGTCACTTTCACCTGGTCCAGGTCAACATCACTTCTTCCCTGGAGATGCTCTAGTCTTGGGTTCCTTGCCACAAACTTGGCCTCTCTACAAGCTCTTCTCCATATGGAAGCCAGAGGGGCTCTAACACTTCCTGTCACTCAACATTCTCCACTGGTTTCTCATTGCTCTTGGAATAAAATCCCAACTCCACACCATGGCCCCTAAGACCTACAAGTCTGGGCCCACCTGCCTCTGTGACCCCATCTCCTACCATCCTCCCCATTCTCACCTAGCCACACAGGAATTTTTCTCTTCCTCAAACATACCAGTCTCTTCCCTGCCTCAGGGCCTTTGCACTCCCCATTCCTCATGTCCTTCATGGTACTCCATTCCTTCTCTTTATTCAAGTTTCTGTTTAAGGGTTGCCTCTTTATAAAGGCCTTCCTGATAGCCCCTCACGCTCTCACCCCTCACCTTGCTAAATTTGTCTTGGATACATCCCTCCATCTGAAGTTACTTATTTACTTTCATGGTCTATATCACCAACTAGGATGTGAGACCCAAAACGGCAGTGACCGTATGTCTTGTTTATAGCTATATTCCTAAGACCCAGCCCAGATCCTGGTATGCAGCAGGTGCTCAATAAATAATTGTAACAACTATTAAAGGAATGAATGAGGCGAGGTGATTGTGACTGCACACATCAAGGAAAACTCTGCTGGTGAGCACGGGTGCTCATGAAATGGAGAGAGTGAGGGGTTCGAATCAGAGAGATGGGAGCTCAAGCCTGGAGATGCAGTTGAGCAGCTTGGAGAGTGGGAAGCTGAGGGAAAGGGGAGGGGAGCAGGACAGGGCCAGTTCTGCATAGTTAATGGAGTAACCAGTGGCTGTGCATCCACCTTGTGCAGCAGAGAAAGCTCCCAACCCCTCCTGTGGGCGGGGACAGTTATCATGCCCATTTCACTGATGAGGACTACAGGCCCAAGTTCAGGTTGCACAAATGCCTTGCCCAGAGTCACACAGCTGTCAAGCAAGACAGTGGAGTTCAGATGTCTGACTCTAGTCCTGTGGTCCTTTGGCTCCGCAGATGTTTATCAGGCTGTGCTCTCTGGGTTCCCATGTTACAGATGAGGCCAGAGTGGTCCAGCAAGCTCCCCAAAGCTGGTGGCAGAGCCAGAATTAAAATGCAGAACATTTTACTCCCAAGCCCTCACTTTCAATTACCCTGATAGGCCACCTCCCCAAATGATTACTTGTATAGGGCCCCCGACTCATCTTGTGTTGGGACTTACACCTCCTTCTTCTAATCTTCCTTTGCCTTCCTTCTTCACAGACCTTGCCCCTCCATCCCCTTGGCTCTGCCCTATGACCTAGAGCGTTACAAAGAGTCCCTGTGCCAAAGGTTGAGTTCAGGATCTCATCTGCCTTCTTGATGATGCTGGAGGTTCATGCTGCCAGTTAGCCAGCCCACCATCCCTGGGCCATCTGGCCCAAGGCATTCAGACTATCCAGCAGGTGGATGTTCTGGATTTCCCTTCTGAGTTGTGCTTCATGAAGCCCTGGGCAATAACTGGAATTGGACAAGGGACCAGTGACATGACACAATGTCATGGAAAAGGTGGGGAGTTTGGAGCCAGGAGGCCTAGGCTGCATGGTGGTGCACCCACTTCATGCTGAGTGCTTGGTGCCTGTCATCCTCTTTGCCCTCAACCCTGAGACCCACATTATTCATTTGTGAAATTGTGCTTTGCAGATTTGATGTGACATACCTGCATTGATTCTGGCATTCAATAGCTGCTTAAGGGAGACATAAGGGTTGAAAGTTCCCCCAGAGCTGTATCCCTGAATCTGGGAAACACAGCCTAACACTGAGGATGCAGATCATGATAAATGTTGGAGAGAAAAATAGGTGGGCAACCACTCAGCTGAAATCCTGAGAAAACTGACAAAAGCATTGCAGACCAGAGGCCTACAGCAATTGTAAGCCCCTGAGCCTAGCAACCAGCCACGCTAGGGGCATACGTATTTAAGAGAAAAACTGCAAAAGGAATGTGCTATTAGACCTTGCAACCAACTGTGCTGGGGCTCCACACGCCCAGTAAAGATTTGAAGGGTCCATAGCAGCCACATGCAGCTGAGCATTACAACCAGACAGCCAGGGGGACAACCTAGCCTCCCTGGGCACCTGCAGCAATAGCAACCCTGCCACAACAGAAGGACACATGCAGCCCATGCAGGGGACACCCCTGGAACATATTAACTGGTGATGAGAGGGAAGCACACTGCTGGGCCTCAAGGTATCTCTTACATAAGGCCCCCTCTGAAACATCTAGAGATGTAGCTGTCCTACCTAATACATAGATAAAAGCACAGAGAAATACGCAAAATGAGGAGACAAAGGAATATTTTCCAAGTAAGGGAACAGGACAAAACCCCAGAAAAAAACTAAGCAAAACAGAAATAAACAATCTACCTGACAAAGTGTTCAAACAAAAAGTCATAAAGGTGCTCACTGACCTTGGGGGAAGATTGGATGAACTCAGTGAGAACTTCAACAAAGAATTGGAAAATATAAAAAAGAACTTATCAGATAAAGAATACAATATTGGAAATGAAAAAGTCACTAGAGGGACTCAATAGCAGAGTAGATGATACAGAAGAACAGATCAGTGAGCTGGACGACAGAGTGGAGGAAATCACCCAAGCTGAACAGATGAAAGAACAAAGAACTAAAAAGAATGAGAACAGTGTAAGGGAACTCTGGGACAACATCAAGCACACTAACAGTCATATTATAGGTATCCCAGAAGGAGAAGAGAGAGTCAAAGGGGCAGAGAATGTATCTGAGGAAATAATAGCTGTAAACTTTCCTAACCTAAGGAAGGAAACAGACATTTAGGTACAGGAAGCACAGAGAGCACCAACAAGATAACCCTAGGGGGACCCACAACAAGACTCATTACAATTAAAATGTCAAGAATTAAAGATAAAGAAAGAATCCTAAAAGCTGCAAAGGAAGGCCACCTGGTCTGGGATATCTTGTTTTGGCAGCCTGGGTAGACTGATAAAGATTGATATCCCCCACTGTTGAGAAACACAGAGAGACGAGTATGCTTATTAGTGGAGTGAGTGTAGACCGGCACAGCCATTCCAGAGAGCGACCTGGCAGTCTTCAGTTAAATTGAGTTAGCACCTGCCCAAGTGCTCAGCCATCCCCTTTTTTGGGTATATCCCAGAGAAATTCTCCAGCAGATCCTAACAGGGACCCGTGCCAGGATGTTCATCTCAGTGTAGTTTGTAATAGTGGGGAATCAGAGACAACTCAAGAGTCTATCCCAAGGGGAAGGGCCAAGTGGTGGTGAAATGGAGGAATCTCATGGACTTCTCTGCACCAGTGTGAAGCCACAGACGTCAACCACATGGTGTCCAGTGAAAACAGTAAAAAATAATGAAATATATATGGCAATACAATTTATGTAAATCAAAACATTGCATGTTTCATTTTCATAAGGATGTGGGCATACTTAAAGACATATATTAAACACAGTGTGGTGTGTGTCAGGAGAGAGGAGAATGGGAGTGAGGACAAGAGAGAAGGTGGAAAATACAATAAAGCAAAACACACGAGGGCCCTTGTGATCCATGACAATGATGATGTGCTATGAATTGGCATATGATCAGCTCAACCTCAGTTTTCTGTACTCGAGGTAAGGTCTAAGGAAAAAAAGAAAAAAGGAGGGGGAGTGACTGACCTAATGTCACCCAGCAAGTCAGTGGTGGGCCCAGACGATGCTTCCCCTCCTACCCTGTGACGGGGGTAGAGTGCAGGCTCAGCTTACTTCTCACCAGGGCAAACTTGCTGTCCATGTGGGCCTTGGCCAGGCCAGGCCAGGGCTGCTCGTGCAGGGCCGAGGGCAAGGCCAGCAAGCTGAGGAGGACCAGGAGCCTTCAGAGTGGATGCATCTTCAGTTCTGGGACCTGCAGGTGTCAAGAAGGGTCAGATGCTACCCAGACTGATGGCGGTGGGGGTGGCCACCCGGAGGGATGGACTCATGGTTTTCTGTGGGGAGATGACACCAGAGTCAGCCCCCAGCATGCTGTGAGGAGGTGTCATGATGGGCTCTGGCAGCTGCCCCCAGGGAGACAGAGAACCTTGAAGCCAAAGCATTGGGTTTACCTCATTGCTCTGGGATTGCGTGTCAGAGAGAATTCAGTGCAAATACCCCTCACCATCTCAAGAAATGGCACTACAATCCATCTAGTTGCCCTAGCCCCAGCCCTGGAGTGCCCCTGACTCCTCTTCCCTCATCTCTCATGACCATCTCTCAGGAAATCCTATCAACACTTCCAGACTGTGACCACGCCTAGTGAGTCCTCCTCAGCCTGAAATATTGCAGGGGTGTCCTACCTGGTTCTTCCCCGGGGTTTGGTCCTACACAGCTTTTCCCCTTGTTCACCTACAACCTCTTTTGAACTAAGAAGCCTGAGGAATCTTTTTAAGACATATTCAGACCATACACTCCTCTGCTCAAAACCCTCCAAAGTTTCCCATTCCACACGAAGCAAAAGCCAGACTCTGTGCGATGCCTGCCATGCCCTGCAGGGTCCTCTGGTCTTCCCTCTGACCTCACCTCCTACCACTCCGTCCCTCCTATGCTCCCCTGCAGCCACACAGGCCTGGGGGTGGGGGGTGTCTGGGCCACACAGTTTAGCTGCTGTGAGCTCTGAGACAAGGGCACTTGCCGTTGTCTGCACTCTCCCTCCAGCTGTGGGCAAGTGGGTCCTTCGCAAATTTCACGGAAGCACTAGGGCCGCTGTGGCCACTTCACTCTGGTTTCCTAAGAGATTCTACTGAAAGCATTAGCTCCGGGTGACTCTCTCGGGGTTCACGCTCCCCTTGGGGCTGTTTGTAGAATATCAATTACTTTGGTATGTACGTTTCTAGTCTTCTTGGACTTGTGTAACCAGTTGTGATTCTGTTACTTTTTGTCAAGAAAATTGGAGAAGAGTGGGCACCGTTGGGAGGAGCAAACTTATTGTCCTTGACTGTTTGTTGGTCTGAACTTGGGGGTGTGGGGTGTTGTCAGTCATGTCCCACCACAGGTCACGGGTCTCAGGGCCGCCGATTCTAAAGAAATGACAACATGGAGGGTTCAGACGTTCCAGGCCTGGTGCACGACAAGGGAGCTGGCACTGCTCAGGGGTGAGCCCAGGATTTGGAGCCAGCTGGAAACATCACCACATTTGGTTAAGAGAGTGTACTTCCGAGTCACACAGACCAGGGTGCATCCCGGCTCTCCCTCTTGGCAGACTCAGTTTCAAGTTCTGTAAAGGGAGGGTGATCATAGGCCTAGTCCTCTGGACAATAATATACCCTCTGCATCCCAAGGCCCAGTCCATATTTCCTTCTCCAGGCAGCCTTCCCTGACTGCCCCCAGCCCCTTGGCCTCTTTCCCGTCTGTGCTCTCGCAGAATTGACTGCCAAGGCCTGATTCTCCCCTGCCTTGGGAAACTCTGCCTTATGCCATAAAGCTTGAGATGGCACTGGAGTGAGAATTCGAGCTCATCTCCTCACCAACTGTGTGGTCCTGGGCAAGCTCCTTCCCTTCCCTGAGCCTCCATTTCCTCCTTTGCAGTGAGGGGTGTGTCTCCCGGAGCTGCAGTGAGGATTACAGGGGATGTTGCTATGGTTGCTGTCATCCTCATCCTCATCCTCACCTCTCTGAGCCTCAGCTTTCTCACCTGTAAGCCAGGGAGGCTGGCAGAGTGAATGCCACCAAGTACAAAGGACCCAGACAGGGTGCCTGGGACAGTGCACAGCATATCAAGGAGCCACCTCTCTCGAGCATGTTTGCATATGAGAGCACGGCTGTTTTGGTAACTCCAGCAGGCAGGAATCACACTGGGGGCTGAATGGCAGCCGAGGCCGTGATGGTCCAGAGCCTGGAGGGGACTCGCAGACATTGGATCAGATGATGGGCTTTGCTCTTGTTCATTCAACAAACAAATAAAGCTGCTGAAGTCATGGAGTGCCAAGCACCATGGGCCCTTTGGATCCAAGGGAGAGCAGCCAGGCAGGTTCCCCATCCTCAGGGAGCTCACACTCCCATGGGAGACTGACAGTCTTCAACTATCCCTGCCATGGGCATAGGATTGTGCAGGGTGGCCCCGGCCATGAAGGAGAGGTGAGGGTGCCAGGCAAGGGCACAGAGGAGGGACCCCTGGCCAATGGGGAGAGGTCATCAGAGAAAAGATCTCCCTGGGGAGGTGGAGTTAGGGCTGACATTTAAGGGAAAGGCTACAAGGGAGCTGGACATCCATCCTCGCACTCCTCCTGCTGGTGCTTCCGGAGAGGGTGCTGGAGGAATGGGGGACGTTCCTCCTTAAGCAGCCACCTACAAGGACGGTGGGGCTGACATTTATTTGGGGGTCTAATTCATGGTGCTTATCCCGCTCTGGGCATGATGTCCTTCAGCCCTCGTGCCACACATGAGGGGATAGGAAGCCAGATGAACCCAGTGGTTGGCCTGCAGAGTCCTCATCAGGATGAGGCTGAGCTTTCCCCCCAGTGGGCTCTCCTGCCCTCCCCAGAGTGGGGAGTTGCGGCTTCCTTTGGAAGGTGGAGCAGCTGCAGGCACCAAACCTCATCCCTTCGCAACCTCCTTTACTACTTCAGACAACTTTCCTTAGAACAAGCTTCTACACCTTTTGGGGGGCATTTGGAAAATGTGATGAGAAATTTGGTTAGTCTGTTCAGAAACAAAAAAAAACGTACCTGGTTAAGAAATGTTGCTCACAGTAGCAGGATTCAAACAATCCTCCTAAGGTGTGCTCTCCTGGGCAATTGCTTTCAAGCAGTTTGACTTGCATAAAAATATATTTATCCGTTCAATCATTGTTTACTGTGGGCCTACTATGTGTCAGGCACTGCGCTTGGCTCTAGGCAATAAGAGATCCCTGCTTCTCCAGCAGCTTATCATCTGTTGAGAGAATCAGAACAAGATGAAATAAACAATACATGAAATAATTACAAATTGAACTAAGGGGGAAAAGCGGGCGAGACTGGGACTAGCAGGGGGCCCACTTTAGACCAGGGGTGGGGAAGGCGTCTCGCGAGAAGGTGGCATGTGAGCTGAGTCCAGGAGGAGGAGACTGAGTCGGCCTTGGGTGTAGCCAGGGGATGGCGTGCCTGGCAGATGGAACCACAAGGGCCAAGGCCCTGAGGTGGGAAAGGGTCAGGTTGGAGAAACAGAGGAGGGCGGGTGTGGCTGGATCTACTGGTGAGAAGTTGGCGTCCGTGTGCCCGGTAGAGGCCCCCTCACATCCACGGCTGCAGGGAGGGGCCGTCCCGCAAGAAGGAGGCAGGAGGCTCCCCTGGCAGATCCCAGGGCCGGGCAGGCTTCTGCGCACCTGCGCCCTCTGGTGGTTGTAAGGGTGGCCGCTTACCCGACTCCTTGGGCTCTAAGGCAGCTCAGGTCCCCAGCTGCAGGCAGAGGTCCTCACGCTCCAGGGGGCAGCAGAACGGCTGGAGGCATAAAATGTGAATTCCTGCATGTGACTCAGGAGGGTCTGGGGCTGGCGGTTTAGTCCGTTCTTTGAGAATCTCTCTTCTTAGGAAGGGGATTCATTATGAAACTGAGGATGAAGGAGGTAACATTTCCCTGGATCAGGGTGAAACTGTGCCATGTACCCACAGGTGAATGTGGGAAATAAAATAACCAAAGTTTCTGAGCTCACCTTGCAGAACAGCAGGGGCACGGCTAAGAGAGGAGCTTGCTGACAGCCCCCTGCCTGACTAAGCATCTTGCAGGAACATTGAGAAGCTACGATGACTGATTGTGAACTTTAGATGCCAAAGGCTGAAAATCCACCACATGCACCACCTAGAACAGATAGGCAGCCTGTGCAGTTGACTCAGAACTTCAGTCCCCAGGGCCACTTGCTCCCTGTCCCCTACCTAAAACCCCAAATAAAAGCCCTTGCAGATAGCTTTTCAGGGGAGTTTGGGATTACAGTGTTAGCTGCGTGTTCTCCTAGCTCAGCACTTTGCAATAAAATTCCTGCTTTCTTCCACTACACCTGGTGTCAGAGATTGGCTTGCTGCGTGATGGGCGAGTGAACTCACTTCAGGTTCGATATGAATTATTCATTTATCCCATTCTTTCTAGAAATATGTATTTCTAACAAACATGGAAGACTGAAGATGGAACTTAAACCCAAAGACAAATTTCCCTATAAACAGGAGTGGGGTGAATTTGGAGGCAGTTCTTTCCTGAATGGAATATCAGGTTTCACAAAGGATGATGACATACCTCTTCTGGGTTCTGCAGTGGCCTGGAGAGGGGGAAGGGAAAGTGGAAAAGCTGGAGTTTCTGTGGCCATTGCAGTATTTTGGGGGGGCGGATAGGTGGTGCTTGTAAAAATACAGATTCCTGGGCCACCCCTGAGTAATTGAGTTAGAGTCCTTGGAGGTGGGACCTTGGAATCAGCTTCTGGGGAATTTGGCTGCACGTGGTACGTGATGACCACTTAGCTGAAATAAGAAGGATGGTATCAGCTAATGTTTGTTGGGCACTGACTGTTCCAAGGGGCAGTCTAAGTGCTTTACTGTAATCTCTTATTTAACCCTCCATACAGCCCTTTGAGGTAGGTACTGTTATTATTGGCCTCCCTTTGCAGAGGCACAGGAGAGATTGAGTAAAATCACCCAGCTGGGGCAGAGTGGGGCTGGAGCAGGAGCCAGGGAGCCAGACACACAGGAGGGAGATCAGAGGAGCTGTCACTCCTTTTCCATCAACTTCCCCATCCCACACGTTTCTCCAAAGTCTGACCCTGCAGAGGTGTTCTCAGGAGGAAAGGAGGAAGGCAGTGATACCAGCCCTGATATCAGTTTCCCTACACTGAGCCCAGTGTATATGGAGTTAAAACCAAAGCACTTATTCCCTGCTTACTCCCTGGCTTCCTGGCTTCAGAATCCACTATCCACTATGTAGACAAATGGCCAATGACAGCCACCTGGATACGTTATCTCCTCCTCTCTGCAAGTAGTCTCAAGGCCTAACAGGCTGCTGGAAAAGCTCTGACCAGCAAGGCCATATGCTCCTGCTCCACTACCTAAAACCCCAAATAAAAACCCTTACTTTTAGCTTTTTGGGGAGTTTGAGGTTTCAGCGTTAGCTCCCCTTTCTCCTTGCTCAGCACTGTGCAATAAGAAAATTCCTACTTTCCTCCACTATACCTGGTATCAGGGTTTGGCTTGCTGCGCAACAGGTGAGTGAACTCACTTCAGGTTCGATATCAATTTGGGAACCCAGATGGGACATTGTCCCAAGGGGACATCTTGCCTGTGGCACACCGGCCTCTGGCTAAAGGCCTCTCTTGGAAGCTGCCCTGCAGCTGCCTGAGCTCCTTGTCTCAGGGACAGCCCCAAGTAACGGGCTGCTAACCAGACGTTGTTGGCACATGGTGCTTTTGCTTTGGTGGTACAAGAAACTATGTTCAGGACTTAGGAAGGCATCTCTTGTAAGTAGCTGGCAGTTTTTGTTTTTGTCTTTGTGCTAAGCTTTTCCAAGAGGACTGGCTGGAAATAATGGGTACCTGGCAGCCCTCTGGGCTCATTTTGTTTTGAAGTCATGACGCCCTGGCCAGGTGTTGGTAAGTCCCTAGGTGTGCACACCAAGGTCCCTTGTCCTTGCTCATTTGGGAAGATCTGCATAGCGGATCTTCATTTGTTGGGCGCCCACTGAGTGTAGGACACGGACTAAGCTGGGACTAGAAGCACTTTGGTTTCTGGTTTGGGTTTTGGTCTTTGTTTTCACTTCTGTTTGTGGCCAAGGGTTTTTGGGAAAGCACACTTGTTTGGTATTTGCTGTTGTTTGTCTGTTTGTCTGTCCTTTTAAAGGTGTTAACGTGGGAGGTGCTGCATCTATTCCACCTAAGAGTTCCCTAAGAGTTTCCCCTTGGGAAAAACTCTGGCTGATTGGTCGACCTATAGCTATAAGCCAATGTCTAAAGAGGGATTATTTTCTCTAGTAACACAACGTGGCCACAATATTCTTTAAATTCCACAGAGAAAATGGCCAAACAATGGATCCTTAAGTTGGGAAAATTTTTAGAGGACTCTCGTCATGAACCGCTGTTTTATTGGTACCTATGAAAAGACCAAATTAAACGGAAACTATAAAGACTAGTTTTAAGAACTTAATCAAACTTGGGGGTCTCACCTTCTTCTCATGGTTTTACAGATGCTAATGAAAACATTAAGTTAACAAAGAGAAGTTAAAAATGGAAGAGTCACAGGACTCATCCCAACAGGATGAAAATCTTTAGCTAGATATTAAAAGGAAAGTGGGGTAAACAGAACAGACGTGAATAAAGTTAAAACAAAGGTTTTAATAAAATGCTGCCTAAGGTTGGATGGGCTAAAGGGACCCCTTCCCCCCCCCCCAGCATTAAAGGACATCAGACAAACCTGTTCTATTCGCCCCAGTTTGAAAAAATTTTAAAAGATCAGAAGGCAGAAATCAGAGTGAGAAACTTGACCAAGAATTGTTTGAGGCTGTTAAGGTTGGTAAAACTATACAAATTAAAAGTGTTTAAACTAACATTATATAAAGAGGTTATATCAACTTTGCCTGAGTGTTTCTTTTGGGCATAGATGTTATGTCTGACTGGGAAGGCTTTCCCTACATAATATTGTGATTCCAAAACTTGTTAATGGAGTTCTAATATAAGTTATAATTAGGGGTATAAGAGTTGAAAAATTAAGATAAAAGTTTGTAAAAATTGATTTACTTAAATGGGGCAGTTTCAGTTTACCCAAACTGGTGTATTTACATGTGCAATTGGAAAAAGCCAGGTACAACAGCAGGAAGCCTATTTTAATCTTTTGAGGCTTCTAAATAAAATCATAAATACTTTACTGCCTCTTTAAGAGAAAATAATTAAATAACTAAACATGCCAGCTGCTGAACCCAAATCTGCTGCTTTTCTCTACTCTCTCGCTGAGCTTCACTTCAACTCCCCCAAAATTCCTGATATAAAATTGGATAAGTAAAAATAAGTAAACTTTTGAGATAACTTAAAATTGTAATGGCCATTCTGGGAAACCTCTGTTTCAGAAAAGAGAGGATTCAAAATCTCTCACAATGGAATGCAGTCTTTGATTAATATGTCAAAACTTCTAAGAGACAGTTATTTAACATGACATAAAATGATCTTTAGTGAATGAAAGCCTGTTTAAGTTTGCTGGTTTGATTTAAAATAGACGTCCTAGGAGTTATCAGCATTGGATGTGATGCAGAAATACAGCCTGGGTTTACTGGTCAAATGAGCTCATGTCATCTCTGTTACAAAATTTGTCAGCAAAACTAACAACTCAGTATAATAACTAACTTTGATGTCTCATGAGGTTTTTGTAGATGACCTAAATATAATTGTCAAGAACAGGTAAACTAAATAAATGTAAAAAGATAAAAGTTTTTGAAAAAACATTTTAACAATAATTATGTGCGTTATGATGTATGTATGTAAAACAACTTAAAATGATGGTTAACTGCTTTAATGTCACATAAGTTTTTAAGAGTAATTTAAACATAATTGTTAAAACTGGGTAAGAGTTTTTAGGTACAATAATTATGTTTTATTGTCCACATACTTAAAAAAACAGTTTCCAAATTCTTTTTGGAAACAAACTTTATAACTTTACTAAGTTAAATAATAACGATTTATTGGGTATCTTCTACATAAGATAAAATATTAAAAGTTGATTACTAAGCGTAGGTTTGTCTGCCTTTGGTTTCTTATCTCAAAGAAATGGAAAGGTGCTTAGGTTTATTGATAAACATGTTTATGTATGCTGAAGAACTTTCTATGAAAAAACATTTCTGAAAGGTCCATATACAAGGAAAGTAAAAGGTATGTTTTCAGTAAAAAGGTATAAAAAATAAAAGTATTTTTGCTTGTTGGGTTAAAAAAAAACTGATAAACTTGTCCTAAAGTACTAGAAAGGAAAAAAGAAAACCTGGAACAAATTTTACATATAAAAAAGTAAGTGACAAAAGATTTATAAAATAAAACGCCGTGGAATTTTGTGCATGGTCAAGTTGGCTAACGCTAAAGTAAATGCAATTAGGTAAATAAACTTATATACAAAAATAAACTGGTACAAAATAAAACTTGGTTTCCTCTTTCTTAAAAGGGTAATTTTCCTAAACTTTTAATCTACTCTTGATAAAAAGATTATAAAAAGTTTTTGGACTATTTTAACTCTGTTTCCCCTTGACTGTTTCTGTTGTCACTTTGAATAGACACCTGAACATGGTTTCGCAGTGAGCTTTCTTTCTCAGTTGAACAAATGTTTTAAAGCTTTTAATATTTTTGAGAAGCTACCCCCCGCCCCCAAATAGTCCAGGCCTAAATAAAAGCCTTCTTTTGACCTGGAAGAGGAGGGAGAGTTTCTCTGAAGATTTTCAGAGGGCCCCTGAGACTTCTCAGGGAAATTTGCTCCCTTCCTTTAAGAAAAAATACTAAAGTAATTAGCTTATTTGGTATGTTAAATATGGGAAGCATTGTCAAATAAGTAATAATAAATGTTCTTAAATGATATTATGTGAATAAATATTATTGATATAAATGTCTTAAAAATTATATAACATTCCTAAAATTCTGATCTGTTCTGATTGTCAGCCATAATTCTGGTTATTATCTCAAAATGTTGTATATCACAGAAAGAGTCAAATGTCTTTGTCTGTTGTTACTTTTAGATGTTTTGTTATTTGCAGACAGTTGCTGTTTTACTTTGATATTTTTGCAAATATGTTTCATCTTCAGAGAAATTCATGGAAGGGACTCTGGCACTTACTCTATAGAAGAGGTTTCTGATAAATGTTCAGATCCTAAAACCAAACGGGGTAGAAATTACAGAACTGTAACAGAGAAACTGATAACCTCATAAACTGCTGAAAGAAGATTAAGATCAAGAACCAGTTACATAGGACTAAATAAACGAATAGGGATGATTATAATTTTTATGGCATTTTGCTTGAGATAGTGCTGATTTTTGATGCTTTGTTTTTTTTCAGATTTAAGAAAAGCTTTTTCTCTATTCTCTTAAGGAACTATGATTTATAGCAATTTGTAAACAAAATTGAAGCATTTATCTTTTTCTCCCCATCTGAGCCCTCCAAAATGTAAAAACTCCTGATGAGTAAGTTTTCTTATTCTCATGGTGATATGGTTGTTTGCATAAGTTCAATAAGAATCTGTTCTTCTTATAACAGGACACAATTGGAAACACTGGTTATATTACCAAGGCCTTGACTGGAATGTCATATTTGAGAAAAGTACACAGGCTCAGATATGACCAGACAGATTTTGAGGACAAAGGCTGACTTTCTGGAATAAAGCCACTTGGAAATATGGGCCTGGTACCTTGCATATGGGTTCCCAGTAACCTGGTAAGGTTGAGTAAAGAATGTCGCTCCCTATGGCAAGTGCAAGGAAGCTCAATATTTGGGGGAACTTCACGCAGAGAGGAATTCACCCAAATCTGTAGGTACTGCAGTTGGAATCTGATGACAAGTCCTTGGCTTGGTTTTCCTGGCCTTGAGAGGCCTTTAAAGTTCAATCTGAGATTCTCTATAAAAGGTTCCAGCAAAGCAAATTTGAAAGAGCCTATATAACCAATTACTATTCTTGCTGTGCTTCTGTAAATAATTATGCCAAATTTATCAAAACTAGACTTATTTTGCAAATCAGTTAGTCTTAATTTGGCTGTGTCTAGTGAAATTGAGGGTGATTTTAGTGACAATAAAATTATGTTTCAATAAAAACTATAATACTCATTTGTGGATATTGGATTTTGGTTCTGTCAATTGTCTTTAAGATTCTTGTTACATCTGTTAACTGGACTGGATCCTGAATTCTACTAGTCTCCTGAAATATCAGAGTAGAAACCTCCAAAGACACATTTTTAGTTTTTTTCTCATCATTTTCATTGAAACTAAACCTGCTTTTTTTTCCCTGAAGCCTTGCAAACTGAAGCTGGAGGACTTGATACAAACTTAGGAGAGATTCATGTCTGCTGCTGGGTGAGCCTCTCAGAAAGCTACCTGCGTGCCCGATGACACCATCAGGGACATTTCAAACTGTGAAAGATGCTTCAACCCTGACTTCTAGGAATCTTGATTGGCTGCCCCCTGGGCTCAGGAGCTGGTTTATAATTTTCTCCAACCATTAACCTTGTTCTTCTCTTTTTGTTTCTCTAGAAAAACTTCTTGTTAAATACCTGGTTACTTACTTACATGATACAGGCCTAACCTGCATCACAGCCTTATTAAAAGACTCGTTCAATGTAATGGAACAACTTATGCCCTGATTCAGCAGGAAGTAGCCAGGTCAGTCACCACCCCAAATCCCTCAAGAATGAGGGGTGGACATAAAATAGGGTGGAATTGATACCAGCCTTGACATCAGTTGACCTACACTGAACCCAGTATATATGGGGTTAAAACCAAAGCACTCATTCCCTGCTTACTCCCTGGTTGCCTGGCTCCAGAATCCACTATCCACCATGGAGACAAATGGCCAAAGACAACTGCCTGGATTCATTATCTCCTCCTCCTCTTCCCTGCAAGTAGTCTCAAGGCCAAACACAGGCTGGTGGCAAAGCTCCTACCAGCAAGGCCACATGCTCCACCTGCCTACGTAAAACCCCAAATAAAAACTCTTACTTTTAGCTTTTTGGGGAGTTTAGAATTTCAGCATTAGCTGCCCTTTCTCCTTGCTCAGTGCCGTGCAATAATAAAATTCCTGCTTTCTTCCACTACACCTGGTGTCAGAGATTGTCTTGCTGTGCAACCGGAGAGTGAACTCACTTCAGGTTTGATATGAGCAGGTCACTCACAGTGACCAGCCATTCAGATCCAGACTTGCCTCCAATGTCATGAGGAGGAGGGACTGTCCTTGGGATCTTATCATTACAACATGCATCACATCTCTGGTCATTAATTTCGAGCTTCAACAACTTGACTTGATTTCTCTCTCTTGCCCCCACCTCCACCTTACTCACAATGGGCTGAGTCCACTGTCACTCAGACTCCTTCTTCTCTCCCAAGTCTTCATCATAGAACCTCAGCAGTTTCTCTGCCACCTGTTTCATTCTGCTTTTATTCCCAACTTCCTGTTTCCTTCTGTTTTTAATTTTAATTTTTATTGTGGTCATAATAGCTTATAGCATAGTGAGATTTCAGTTGTACATTATTGTTTGTCATACGCCATATAAGTATGCCCCTTCACCCCTTGTGCCCACCCTCCACCCCTCTTCCCCCGGTAACCACTAATTTATTCTCTTTGTCTGTAAGTTCGTTTACATTGCACATATGAGAGAAATCGTATGGTGTTTGTCTTTGGCTGGCTTATTTCTCTTAACATGATGCCCTCAAGGTTCATCCACATGGTTGCGAATGGGACAATTTCATCGTTTTTTAAGGCTGAAGAGTATTCCATTGGCTATATATACCACATCTTCTTTATCTAATTATCTGTAAGTAGGCACTTGGGTTGCTTCTACATCTTGGCTATTGTGAATAATGCTGAAATGAACATAGGGGTGTATAATTGTTGATTTCAAGTTCCTTGGGTAAATACTCAGTAGTGAGATAGCTGGGTCATGTGGTATTTCTATTCTGAATTTTTTGAGAAATCTGAATACTCTTTTTCACAGTAGCTGCACCAGTTTACATTCCCATCAGCAGTGGATGAGGGTTCCCTTTTCTACACATCCCCTCCAACATTTGTTGTTTTTTTGTCTTGGTGATTATAGCCATTCTAACAGGTGTAAGATGCTATCTAAGTGTAGTTTTTTTGTGTGTTTTTTTTTTTTTTAGATTGGCACCTGGGCTAACAACTGTTGCCAACCTTTTTTTAAATTTTTTTCTGCTTTATTTCCCCCCCCCCCCCCCCCCCCCCCCCCGTACACAGTTGTATATCTTAGTTGCAGGTCCTTCCAGTTGTGGGATGCGGGACGCCACCTCAACGTGGCCTGACAAGCAGTGCCATGTCCGCGCCCAGGATCCGAACCCTGGGCCACCACAGCAGAGCGCGCAAACTTAACCACTCAGCCATGGAGCCAGTCCCTATGTGTAGTTTTGATTTGCATTTCCCTGATCGTTAGTCATGGTGAGCATCTTTTCATGTGCCTATTGACCATCTGGATATCTTCTTTGGAAAAATATCTGTTCATATCTTCTGCCCACTTTTTGATTGAGTTGTTTGGTTTTTTTGTAGCTCATTTATGTGAGTTCTTTGTATATTATGGAGATTAATCCCTTATTGGATATATGATTTACAAATATTTTTTCCCAGTTGATGGGCTGATTTTTCCTTTTGATCTTGGTTTCCTTTGCCTTTCAGAAGCTCTTTAGTCTGATGAAGTCCCACTTGTTTATTTTCTCTTTTATTTCCCTTGTCTGAGTAGACATGGTATTCGAAAAGATCCTTTAAGTCCGATGTCAAAGAGTGTACTGCCTATATTCTCTTCCACAAGTTTTATGGTTTCAGGTTTTACCTTCAAGTATTTGGTCCATTTTGAGTCCATTTTTGTGCATGGGGGAAGGTAATGGTCTACTTTCATTCTTTTGCATGTGACTGTCCAGTTTTCCCAGCACCATTTATTGAAGAGAGTTTCCTTTCTCAGTGCATGTTCTTGGCTCATTTGTCAAAGATTAGCTGTCCATAGATGTGCGATTTTATTTCTGGGCTTTCAGTTCTGTTCCATTGATCTGTGTGTCTGTTCTTGTACCAGCACCATGCTGTTTTGAGTACTATAGCTTTGTAATATATTTTGAAGTCAGGGATTGCAATGCCACCAGCTTTGTTCTTGGTTTTCAGGATTGCTTTGCTATTTGGGGTCTTTTGTTGCCCCATATGAATTTAAGATTCTTTGTTCTATTTCTGTGAAGAATGTCATTGGGATTCTGATTGGGATTGCAGTGAATCTGTAGATTTCTTTAGGTAGTACGGACATTTTAAATATGTTTATTCTTCTGATACACGTGCATGGAATATCTTTCCATTTCCCTATGTCATTATCGGTTTCTTTCCAGAATGTCTTACAGTTTTCTTTGTATAGGTCTTTCACACTCTTGGTTAAAGTTATTTGGAGATATTTTATTCTTTTTGTTGTGATTGTAAATGGGATTGTATTATTGAGTTCCTGTTGTGTTAGTTCGTTATTTGAGTATAGAAATGCTACTGATTTTTGTCAGTTGACTTTGTACCCTGCAACCTTGCTGTAGTTGTTGATTATTTCCAATAGTTTTCTGATGGATTCTTTAGGGTTTTCTGTATATAAAATCATGTCATCTGCAAACAGCAAGAGTGTCACTTCTTCAGTGCCTATTTAGATTCCTTTTATTTATTTTTCTTGTTTAATTGCTCTCGCCAAACCTCTAGTAGTATGTTGAATAAGAGTGGTGAGAGTGGGCACCCTTGTCTTGTTCCTGTTCTCAGAGGGATGGCTTTCAGTACTTCCCCATTGAATGTGATGTTGGCTATGAGTTTGTCATATAAGACCTTATCATTTTGAGGTGTTTTCCTTTTATATCCATTTTATTGAGAGTTTTTAAAATCACGAATGGATGTTGGATCTTGTCAAATGCTTTCTTTCCATCTATGGAGATTATCATATGGTTTTTCTTCCTCATTTTGTTAATGTGGTGTAGCATGTTGATTAATTTGTGGATGTTGAACAATCCCTGTGTCCCTGGTAGGAATCCCGCTTGACCATGGTATATGATCTTTTTAATGTAATGCTGTATTCAGTATGCCAACATTTTGTTCAGGTTTTTTGAATCTATGTTCATCAGTGATATTTGCCCATAATTTTCCTTCTTTGTATTGTCCTTATCTGGCTTTGGCATCAGGCAGATGTTGGCCTGGTAGAATGTGTTAGGAATATTTCTTCTTCTTCAACTTTTTGGAATAGTTTGAGAAAGAATGTGTAATAAATATTCTTTGAATATTTGGCAGAATTCTCCTGAGAAGCCACCTGGTCCTGGACTTTTATTTTTGGGGAGGTTTT
Organism: Equus quagga; assembly: GCF_021613505.1. Lineage (NCBI taxonomy): Eukaryota > Metazoa > Chordata > Mammalia > Perissodactyla > Equidae > Equus > Equus quagga. Next base: position 85,894,746 of record NC_060278.1, on the reverse strand, counting down.
TGATAACTGTTTCATCCTCTTTACTTGTGATTTGTTTATTCAGATTCTCTATTTCTTCTTGATTCAGCTTTGGGAGGTTTAAGAGTCTAAGAAGTTATCCATTTATTCTAGATTGTCCAGTTTGTTGGCATATAGTTTTTCATAATATTCTCTTATAATCTTTTGTGTTTCTGTGGTATCTGTTGTAATTTCTCCTCTTTCTTTTCCAATTTTATTAATTTGAGCCTTCTCTCTTTTCTTCTTGGAGAGTCTGGCTAAGGGTTTGTCTATTTTGTCTATCTTCTCATAGAACCAACTCCTTGTTTCGTTGATCATTTTTACAGGCATTTTTGTTTGAATTTCATTTATTTCTACTCTAATTTTTATTATTTCCCTCCATCTGTTGAGTTTGGGCTTTGTTTGTTCTTCTTTTTCTAATTCTGTTAGGTGTAGTTTAAGATTGTTTATTTGTGCTTTTTCTTGTTTTTAACGTGGGCCTGTATTGCTATAAATTGCCCTCTTAGGACTGCTTTTGCTGTATCCCATATGAGTTGCTATGCTGTGTTTTGATTCTCATTTGTATCCAAATATTTTTTGATTTCTCCTTTTATTTCTTTGCCAACCCATTAGTTGTTCAGTATCATGTTATTTAGTCTCCACATTTTTGTTCCTTTCCAAGCTTTTTACTTGTAGTTGATTTCTAGTTTCATGGCATTATGGTCAGAGAAGGTAGTAGATATGATTTCAATTTTCTTCAATTTTTTGAGGCTTGCCTTGTTTTCCAATATGTGGTCTATCCTTAAGAATGTTGCATGCACAATTGAGAAGAATGTATAATCAGCTGTTTTTGGATGGAGTACTCTATATATCTATTCAATTCATCTTGTCTAGTTTTTCATTTAATTCCACTATCTCCTTGTTGACTTTTTGTCTGGATGATCTATTCATTGAAGTAAGTGGGGTGTTGAGGTCCCCTACTATTATTGTGTTATTGGTAATATGTCCTTCTAGATTTGTTAAAAGTTGCTTTATGTACTTTGCTGCTCCTATGTTGGGTGTATATATGTTTATAAGTGTTATGTTTTTGTGGTGGAAAGTCCCTTTTACCATTATATACTGCCCTTCTTTGTCTCTCTTTACCTGTTTTATCTGGAAGTCTACTTTGTCTGATATAAATATGGCAATACCTAGGGACTGTGCATGGCTATGAGAGGAAAGGAGGTAGGGCGTGGCCCTCCACAGGAACAACATCTCTCTCCAAGGTCCCTCACATCCCAGGTGATAATACCACACAGAGGTGATTAGCCATCATGGTGGTGTCTCTATCAATCAAATACCTCAGGAGAGTAGATAGCCAATAGCCGAGTAAATAGGGCAGAGCAATAAGCCCCTGAAATCATGCAAGAGAGGGAAAGCACCATGACCCCCTTCCCTGTGCCCCATAGCAGCAGTGGGGAACTTAGCCACAGATCACAGTAGGCTCAGAAAATCCAGCTCAGTGGTGGCAGATAGAAGAGGCAGTCAAATACTACCACACTGAAGAAGCACAATTCCATGGTGTCTGGCAGTGTGAAAAAAGATATTAAACCTCCAGACCAGAAGGAAAATGGAAAGTACAAAGCAATCAACTCTGAAGCCACAGAAACCTATAATCTAAATGACAGAGAATCCAAAATAGCTATCATAAAAAATCTCAGTGAGTTACAGGAAAATGCAGATAGATTGTTCAATGAATTCAGGAGGTACTTCACAAAAGGGATGGAAGCAATAAAGAAGAACCAATCAGAAATATTGGAGATGAAAAACACAATGGTTGAGATAAAGAAAAATATGGATTCCCTGAACAATAGAGCTTATACTGTGAAGAATGAATCAGCAATACTCATGACAGACTCATAGAAATGCTTCAGATGGAAGAGGAGAGAGAACTAAGGCTCAAAAGAAATGAATAAATTCCACAAGAAATATCCAGCTCAATTAAGAAATGCAGCATAAGGATTATAGGTATTCCAGAGGGAGAAAAGAAGGAGAATGGAGCAGAAGGCTTGTTCAAAGAAATAATAGTGGAGAACTTCCCAAACCTGGGGAAGAAGCTGGAAATACAAGGGAAAGAAGCCAGTAGATCATCTAACAATATCAATGTAAAAGGGCCTTCTTCAAGGCATGTAGTAGTGAAGCTGGCAAAAGTCAATGACAAAGAAAAAATATTAAGGGCAGTGAGGCAGAGGAAAATAACTTATGAAGGAACTCCTATCAGACTTTCAGGGGATTTCTCAGTAGAAACCTTGCAGGCTAGGAGAGAGTGGAATGACATATTCAAATCTCTGAAGGACAAAAACTTTCAGGCAAGAATATGCTACCCAGTGAAAATACTCTTCACATCTGATGGAGAAATAAAAGCTTTCCCTGATAAACAAAAGCTAAGGGAGTTCATCATCACAAACCCCTCCTACAAAATATCCTCAAGAAGGCCCTCATACCTGAAAAGAAAGAAAGGGGATACAAAGAACTGAGTAAAGAGATAAATAGGTAGACATAATTATAAAATTATATTCATCCATCAGAACAGCTTAGCAAACACTCAAGTATAACCTTCAAGACAAAGGGAAGGAAAACACCAAAAATAAACACAATCTTATAAATTCAACCACAACCCCATTACACAAGCTGGAATGGGGTGATAAAAATAACTTAGGAGGGGAAGAAGAAAGAATGGAATCAGATTAGTCTAAGAAAATAAGAGGTTATCAGAAAATGGACTATTTCATCTGCAAGATTTTTCATACAAACCTCATGGTTGCCATTAAACAAATAAATAGATCAGAGACACAAAAAATAAATAAGGAGAAAAGTAAGAAAACCAGTATAGAAAACTTCCTAAGTGAATTGGAAGTTTAAAATACATAGGAGGAGAAAGAAAGGTAATACAGGAGAACCAAGAAAACGAGTGAAAAAATGGTAGAATTGAGCCCTCATATATTAATAATTACTCTAAATGTAAATAGATTGAATTCTCCAATCAAAAGACAGAGTGTTGGGATGGATTGAAAAGCAAGACCCAGAAACATGCTGCCACTGGGAAATACATCTCAGCTCCAACAACAATCACAGTTTCAGACTGAAGGGATGGAAGATGATATGCCAAGCGAATGGCAAACAAAAGAAAGCAGTTGTTGCCCTACTTGTTTCAGACAAAGCAGACTTCAAGATAAAACAGGTAAAGAGAGACAAAAAGGGCAGTATATAATGATAAAAGGGACACTCTAGCAAGAAGACATAATACTTAGAAATACATATGCATCCAACCCCGGAACACCAAAGGACATAAAGCAACTACTAACAAACCTAAAAGGAGATACTAACAACAGCACAATAATAGGGAACCTCAACACTCCACTCACATCAATGGATAGATCATCCAGACAGAAAGTCTACAAGGAAACAGTAGAATTAAATGAAAAACTAGACCAGATGGACTTAATAGATATACATAGAACATTCCATCCCCAAACAGCAGAATACACATTCTTCTCAATTGCTCATGGAGCATTCTCAAGCATAGACCATCTGTTGGGGAACAAGGGAAGCTCAATAAATTTAAGAAGATTGAAATAATAACAAGCATCTTTTCCAGCCATAAGAGTATGAAACTAGAAATTAACTGCAAGAAAAAAGCTGAGAAAGTGACAAAGAGGTGGAGACTAAATAGCATGCTACTGAACAAGCAATGGATCATTGAAGAAATTAAAGGAGAAATTAAAAAATATCTGGATACAAATGAAAATGAGAACATACCACAGCATATGTTATATGGGATGCAGCAGAAGCAGCCCTAAGAGGGAAATTCATAGAAATACAGGCTCACGTTAAAAAAGAGAAGTCCCAGAAAAGCAATCTCAAAGAAAATCAAACAATGTCAGAAAAAGAACAAGCAAAACACAGTCAGCCAAAGGAAGGAAATAATGAAAATCAGAGCAGAAATACATGAAATTGAAACAAAAAGACAGTAGAAAGGATCAGTGAAACAAAGAGCTGGTTATTTGAGAAGACAAGCAAAATTGAGAAACCCTGAGCCAGACTCGAAAAGAAAAGAAGAAGGAAAGTTAAAATAAATAGAATTAGAAATAAAAGAGGGGGAATTACAGTGAATACAATAGAAATACAAAAGCCTATTAGAGAATACTATGAAAACTATATGCCAACAAATTAGAAAATTCAGAAGAAATGCATAAATTCTGGGACTCTTACAACTTCCCAAAGCTGAATTAAGAAGAAATAGATAATCTGAACAGATCTATTGCAAGTAATGAGATTGAAAGAGTAGTCAAAAACCTCCCCCAAAATAAAAGTCCAGGACCAGGTGGCTTCCCTGGAGTTTCTACCCAACTATCCTTCTCAAACTAGTCCAAAACATTCGGGATGACAGAACACTTCCTAATACATTCTACGAGGCCAACACCACCCTGATGCCAAAGCCTGACAAGGACAACACAAAACAGGAAAACTACAGGCCAATATTGCTGAAGAACGTGGATGCAAAAATCTTCAACAAAATATTGGTGACCCCAATACAGCAATACATCAAAAAGATTATATCATGATCAAGTGGGGTTTATACCAGAGACACAGGGATGGTTCAACATCCGCAAATCAATCATTGTGATACACCACATTAACAAAATGAGCAATAAGAACCACATGATAATCTCAATAGATGCAGAGAAAGCATTTGACAAGATCCAACATACATTTGTGATAAAATCTCTTAACAAAATGGGGATGGAAGGAAAGAACCTAAACATGATAAAGGCCATATATGACAAACCCACAGCTAACATCATTCTCAATGGGGAAGTGGGCACAATGGGTGAAGGGCAGCACGTAAATGATGACAGACAAATAATAATATATGACTGAAATTTCACAGTGTTGTAAACTATTATGACCTCAATTTAAAAAAATTCCATCAAAGAAGATTTGAAAAAGCCTATATGATCAATTACTATACTTGCTGTACTTATGTAAATAATTGGGCCAAGTTACTGACACTAGACTTATTTTGCAAATCAATGCATCTTAATTAGCTATCTTTGCTAAAAATGAGGGTGATTTTTGAGGGAAAATTGTTTCAATAGAAACTATAGTATACATTCATGGATAAAGTTCTTGTTCTGATAAATATCTTTGAGGTTTTTGTTTTCTATTCATAAACTTGACTGGATCCTGAATTCTTCTAGTGTCCTAAAATAACTGGCTACAAATCTCCAAACAAATGTTTGCATTTTTTTCATCATTTCCACTTGAATTCATTGATAACTGAACTGCCCTTTTTCCTGAAGCCCTGGAAACTGAAGCTGGACAGCTTGATATAAATTCAAGAGACATTCATGTCTGTTGCTGTGTAAGCTACTTAGAAAGATATCTGAACACCCAATGACATCATCAGAGAAATTTCAAACTGCAAAAGATGTTTTGACACTGACATCTAGCAATCACTTGACTGGCTGCCCCCTGGGATCAGAAACTGCTTTATAATCTATTCTCTATGCTTTCTGTTTCTCTAGAAATGCTTCCTATTAAATACCCAGTTACTTGCTTACACAATGTAGGCCTAACTTTGGGAGCCCAGCTGCATCACCATCTTGCTAATAGACTGGTTCCAGGAGACGGAACAACCTATCCCCTTCATCAGCAGGATACCTCTCATGATCGAGGAACAAACAACAAAAGGGGGAATTGGAACCAGATAGGACTGCACAAAGGGCATGATCTGCTCCCCACAGGAAGGACGAAAGCCAATTCTCAAGAGGCAAGATGGTGGCAGAGAAAGGGCATTTTATTAAGTGATAAGGTAGCAGATTGGAAGCTGTGGGACTAGCCTAAAGAACCATCTTAAGAGGGCCACAGAATCTTGAAGCAGTTATACAGGCCAGTGGGTAATAGGGGAGAGGGTTAGGAATGTTGACACACATTCATAAGGAACTCAAAAGAATAGAGTTATCATATTATATCAGCTAGGAGGTGCACACACAGGCAGGGGTCATAAAGCCTACAGAGCGGGCAGATCTCCTAGAGGGTGCATATCCAGCTGGGTTAGTTAGTCAGAGGTCATTCAAAGTTACAATTGGGTTCCTCTTCTACAATATGGCTTCCCTTATGTCAACATTGTGTTGAGTCGGTATCAGACTTATGCATATTTACTCCTCCTCACTGGCTGACATTTGAGGCAGGTGTGGCCCTAAAGCCATGGTCATTGCGACTGACCTGCTTTCCTCCTTTTCTCCTGAGAACACCTCTTCTGGGCCAGACTCTGGGCTTGAGGGGCCAGTGCCTAACTCCTAATGGTCCAGAGCATGCATGGCTATGGTGAGCCCTGCAGTCCTTGCTCCCCCTGGTGGATCAACTGCAGGTCATGGAACATGTTTGATATTTGCCATAGGTGTCCCATGGAGTCTTTAGTGGCATCTGTAGAATACAAGAAGAAATGCCACTGGACAAGGCAGGCTCACAGACCCTTGGATGAAGGACAAGGGATGTGAGAAAAATTATCCAGAGGAAAGACAGAGCCTACAGAGCCAGACAGCCTGGGTTCTCATCATGGCTCCTCACTTACTAGTTGTGTGTCCTGGGCAAGTGACTCCATCTTTCTGTGTCTCAGACTTTGCATCTGTGAAATGGGTCAAAGACAATGTAACCCTCAAGGGTTATTGGGAGGATTAGTCAAATTAATCTGAAAGAACACTTGGATCAGAGACTGGCACAGAGTTGGGACTCAATATAAGTCTGCTGTATTCCTTCTGCCTCTCCTAGCAACTCCTGTGGGGGATGTGGGATCATGTTGGGGAGCAGAGTGGGGCGTGAGATGGGGAGTTCATAGAGGATCACTGACAGCTCCTCTGATCTCACTCCTGTGGGTCTGTCTGACTCCTGCTTCAGCCCAACTCTGCCCCAGCTATGTGACTTTATGAATTTATTCAACTTCTCTTTGCCTCTGCAAAAGGAGGCCAATAATAACAGTACCTACCACAAAGTGCTGTGTGGAAGATTAAATAAGTGACTACAAGTAAAACTGAGATCACATGCAAGACTATGAACCAGAACTTCCCCGGAGCCTTTCTGAATTTCTGACCCACAGAAACCATGGAACATAATGAAATGAGCATTATAGTTTAAGCCACTCAATTTGGGGGTGATATGCTATACAAAAATACCAACTAGAACTAGAACTAGAATATCAATAGACTAGAACACCTGCAGACTATTCTGTGACAGAGAGCAGTGGCAAGACTGAATGTGTGCCATTGTACATCCTAAGTGAATGCAGTTGCTTCAGAACTCGTCATCTGATGAGTATTGAAAGGAACACATTTTCCAGATCAATAGCTATATACCAAGCACCAGGGACTGCAGTCAACTGTTCTAGTAAAGACACAATTGTGAGGGTGCTTGGTTAAATTTCTGGTAGTCCATCGTCATATGCCATAAGCCATCTGGTTTTGCAGACTGGAGAGTTGAAATAGATGGAGTAAGCTTCCTCCATTCTTTCTTTCCTGCTGAATGAAACTAAAACCTGGGACACAGTGAATGAGGTAGCTCTCTGAGGATTCTGAAAAATAAAGGGTGGCATGCGGATAGGGAAAGAAATCATAACCTAAGGAATGAATGATCCATAGGTGAGTTTCCTGGGTTTTTATCTCTCCCATATCTTTCAGCCTGGACACAAAGACAGCATGATTCATGGAACTATGGACAGGTGTGAACACAAAGAGCTCCAAAAGAAGTCTTCTCTTTCTGATCCAAAAAGTAGGAATGGGGGACCCCATGAGTAAAAACAGTGGAAAAAATATTCTCCGAAAAAGACAGGACACAGAAGGTAGGTTGGAACTTCAATCTAACTGAGTTATCCTGAGTCTAACTGGGTCAATTCCATGCTAAAATAAACACCCAGCCCCATCAACATTCTCTTTATGTCTTAAACAAGACTCAGAGCCTAATAATGTAATACGAAAATTGTCTAGCATACAGTCCAAAATTACTTGAAATACAATTAAATAGGAACACCTGACAATTTCTCAAGTGAAAAGACAATCCATAGGTACTAACTCTGAGATGATCTAAATATTGAAATTAACAGACCGTGATTTTATTTTTAAGCAGCTATTATCACCATGCTCCAAGAGTTAAGTACTAACACTTTTGAAAAAATGGAAAGATAAAAGTCTCAGAAAGGAAACTGAACCTTAAAAAAGAACTAAGTGGAATTTTTAGAAGGTAAAAATACAAATAAGTTCAGTGGATAGGATCAATAACACACAATGGAGATGGTTATGGTAGTAGTCAATTAACTTAAAGATAAATCGATGGAAATGATCCAATCTCAATAAGAGGAAGAAAACAAGGCTGAAAGAAATGGACAGAGCTTCAGAGACTTTTGGAACTACAAGAAAATGTCTACATTCATATCATCAGAGTTCCAAAGAAAGAGGAGAAAAAGAATGATGCAGAAAATAAATTTGAAAAATAATGGGTGACAATCTCTGAGGAAGTATCACTTTCAAGATGGCAGCATGAGGGGCTCTGGAGGCCCATTCGTCGGTGAAACAAACATAACTGTGAAAACTATAAATAACCTAGGCTTCAAATTTCAGTTTTGACACGTAAAGAGCTTGGAAGCTGTCACTCCTATTCTCACAGAAAGAAAAGAGCTCAACAAACTGAAAATCAACAACTCTCTCAGGTCCGTCAGAGAATTGAGGTCCTAGGGCAAGCTGCCATCCTGAAATCTGGAGAGATGAACACATAGAATTACAGCCAAGATCAGCTTACCTGAGGTGAGAGTGCTGAAGCCAGTAATCAAGAGGAACACTTCAAAGCTCATTATCACAAATTTCTGAAAATTGAATGTGGACTAGCTAGAGAATTAAAAACTTCTGGGGATGCAGTCTTAAGGTCTGTCTACCATTTCGACAGAAAACCTTGGGGAAAATGCTATTCATATTGACAGGAGGAGCTCTGAGTCTTGTAAAGTAAAGACAGTCTTGAGAATGGGGTCTTCCAGGGAACTAACAGGCAGGTCAAATAACGACAATTCTTTCGTAACGGGGTTTTAAAGTTGCTCTAATCTCCTTCTGCCTCCCTCCAGTGGCTGCCAGGCTACTGATTTTCACCAAGTTTGTGGGCTTTTCGTTTTCAAGTCTACTGTGGAGCTGGAGAGTGGGAGATGGGACTAGGCAAAGATAAATGCCACAAAGCTCACCATTCTCACCAAGATTCAACAATCTTTATTGAATAAACACCCCCCAGATTGCTGTAAGCCTTTGGTTAATTTCAAGAGTTCTGAAAAATTTGGTTCTGACTTTTTCTTTTTCAGTTTTCTCATTGATTTTATGTAGGAAAGAATTTCTGAGATCTTTAATGTGCTATTGTCACAGACATCTTGCTAGAGGGTTTTCAAAATGTGAAAATATTGTCACAATTTATGAGTCATAAATGTGTTCTGATCAACCTGGCCCTCTGCCAGAATGTTTCGTATTCAGGGGAGTCTTAGGCTAGTTAGTCAGGAATTGGAATTGTTGGGGGAGGGGAAAGACCCATCTGTGGGCTATAGGAAGAAGTCCAGGGCAACAGTAGAAAAATGGTGTGCAGAGATAGGCAGTGGCTGTGTGTCCAGGCAGGAATGAAGTTTGGTGCCATGGTCAGAGGCTAGCAGGACCAGTGCTGATGGCCCCAAGTATATGTGCCTGTCCTTATTCAATTTGCTTCTTGGGGCCTCAGCCATGGGGGCCTCTCAGGCCTGACCTAATACCTGCCCAGAAAGGACATGAAGGTAACTTTTTCCTGAATTCTCCCTAAGCCAAATCTGTCCTGATTGCTGGTTTCCAATCCACAAATTCCTTCTGTCCTTCAGGTCACTTCTCAGATGACATTCACAGTGATCATTCAGCTGCTTATGGGATTTAACTACTCATCCTCAGCTCAAAGATCTTCTGCTTCTGTGGGCCTGGATGATGCTTGCTCCCTTATATCCTCACCAGAAGACACAAGCTGGTTTCCTACAAGTCTTCTTGCAGTTCTGGACTATGGGAAAGTCTTCCTATGACGCCACATTGGTTGCTGGCAACAGTAGGTGGAGAGTGATGGCTCTGGGCATGATGACAGTTGTTTGCCAGGGGTTAACGAACACCAACCTGGATCTGCTCATTCTCATAAGGTCAATGGGGTCTCCCAAAGAGCAAGGGACACGGTTTTCCATGAAGTCAGATGTTTCTGCCCCTGATTAGCCTTTTGGTCACTCTGTGGCCTTGTACAAGTCATTCTCACACCCCAAGACCTCAGTCTCATCTGTGGAGAGAGAGGTTTGGGCTGGTCCTCTAAAGTCCTCAAACAATGATAGCATATTTACTTTTTATGGGAGAGGGCAAATTTCCCCAGCCAGAGCAGCCCTGTACTTCTTCCTTCTTGCATCTAGTTTTTCATAACTCTTACTTGCATTCACAGTCTCAACTTCCTTACATCCCTTCCCCTTCTCAGTCCTTAAAATCAGACTTCTTCCTCCAAAGATATGACTCTCATCCAGAGCATCGATAATCTTTTTATTTACAACTTCAGTGACCCTTCTCTTTGCCTGTCTTTCTCAAGCCTTTAGCAATGAACACTTTGGACCACTTTGTCCTTCCTCCTACACTTCCTCATTATCATCTTCATCATCTTCTTGCTAAGAACAGAAAAGAGGTCACCACAACTGGATGCAAGTAAGCACATCAGAGCAGTCGATGACTTGTGTAGCCATCAGCTTCTTAAATGTCTTCCTTGGGGTCTCCCAGGCAATTCCATGCAGAGCGGCCACAGGTAAAGGTTTAATCTTCCTGCTGCAACCAATTCATCCTCCCACATTCCCAGTTACCTTCAGGCTCCATAACCCAAAACATAGGTAGGAGCCTCACCTACTCCCTCACGCTTCCATGTTCAGCTCCTGAACATCTGTCAAATCTGCCATTTTAACTTCTTGTATTGTAACTGGTGTGTCATCATCTATGCCTGGAGTGTTACATGAACTCCCAACCCACTGTCCACCATTCCTAAGGACACCAGAGCAGTCAGTCTGAAATCTAAACTCATATGGACACCTCCCTGTATGTGCTTAAGACCATTAAGATCTCCAGTGTAAGGTCCAAACTCTATTCTATGGCTCCAACCACCCATTCTGGGGCTGTATCTAACCTATGAGCCCTCAACTGATGGTTAAGAATGACAAGGCTCCCTATGCAGGGGAAGAGCAATTTTATTTGGTGAGGAACATGGAATATAACACACGCCTAGTGAGAAAGGAAGGGGAGCAGTTTCCTCAGAGAGAATGCTGATCTGGTGCTCCAACAATGACCACGTCATTGTCCAGAACATGGAACAACATTTTCTGAGCCCTCAGAAGATGGTCAGGGAGCGTATTGAACAGCAGGAAATGATTCTGTTGGGAGAAGACTCTAATTAGAATGGAGACTCAAGGATGTTGACTCTTGTTTCTATTGGCCCATCATCAAACCCACCCTCCAGAGGGAGGGGATGATGCTGAGACCCTAGAGATAGGGGTCTTGTTTCAGTCACTAGCGTAGCCCAGGCCTGGGATCAGGGGGCTCCTTGTTCATGTATTTGACTATACGTTTGTATATCTGTGTGTACTTGTGTCTGGTGAGTCTGCAAATGTGTGCACATGAGTGTGAGTGTGCTGGTGTGAAAGTGTGCCTCTATATGTCTGTCTGAGTGACCACGTGTTTGTCTGGGCATGTGTGTGTGTGTGTCTCCATGACCCTGTGTGTTTCTCTTCGTAGCTGTGATGCAGTGCTGCCTGTGTCTCTCTATCTCTGTGAGCACTTCACTGGACATATCTGTGCACATCTGTGTGCATCAATGCGGCCCTTTGTCTTTCTTTTTGGATGTTAGTGTCTCAAGCCCCCGGCTGCCCCCTCATGGGAGCCAGCTCCCAAATCCTGGGGAGTGAGGAGCAGCACTCACCAGCTTAGCAGAGATCTGTCCCTTCCTGGAAGGCCTAGACCTTAGTGGCAAATTCCAGCCCATAGAACATCGTATCTGGAAAAAGAAAAAAACAACAACCACAGACCAGAGTGACAGTCTCAGTGTGAAGGAGTCCAGGGTTACCTCACATGCCCCTGAGGCCTGTGGCCAGTGAATGGCCCACGCAGGCCTTGGAGGGGGCCTCACCTCCTCCAAGAAACAGCCCAGCTGTTTACAGTGTCAACGATGATGGGGGACACAGGGTCTATACCTCAACATTATCTGGGCAATTCAAGGCAAAAAAGAAACTCAATCTATGGAGAGTTGAGGCTGGGGGGAGCTTGCGTCCTGTGTTGTGCAGGGACAGAGCTTCTTGGGGGAAAAAGCTGCTCCTACGGAGGGGAAGCAAGGACTTACCAACAGTGGCCTCCAACAGGGTGGTGTCCAAGCTTCTGAGAACCTCTTTGAGGAGAGGGCATACCTGACCCAGGGGCAGAGAGGGGAGTTAGGCAAGTGGCACTGTAGGGGTACCCGGGGGGCAGCATCCCCAGGATGGATTCTCTGGGGAGATTTTGTATCATTTTTCTGTCTGAGAGGTTTGATTCTCAGCAATCTCATTTCCAAACTGGGAAGACAGAGAAACTGAAGACTTGTGTGTGAAGTGCCCAATCACACAATGAGCCATTGTTCGCTCTGTGACATGACGTCAGTTTCCAAATAGGGTGGACTGCTCCGGGAGTGGTGAGTATCTGGTTAAAGGAGGCACACAAATTTGGGCTGGAAGAATGTTCATCTGTGGCATACGGAGCTAGACTGGGAGCTTCTTGGGGCAGGGGCCAGACCATTTCAGCTGCAGTGTGGAAAAGCACAGCGCCTGGTCCAGAGCAAGAACCAACCAATGCATTTTGAAAGATGGGAAGAAGAAACTGCACAGTTGGGTCAATAGACAGACAGTCTGATAGATGGAATTTACTTATGCTGATGAGCTCAGAAAAGCTCACCCCGGGGGCCTCTCTCAGCCTGATAAGCTATAAGAGCCAACAATCAGGAGCCCCCACTTCCATCCACTTACCTTGTCCTTCACCAGCCCAGGAAGGATCTTGCTGAGGCTTTTGAAAAGGCTTTTAAAGGGGACGGGGACAAATCTGAAAGGGAAAAGACCTGAGGTTATGAAGAGGCTTGGGGTTGCTATGGGGAAGACTTCAGAGGGGCCACCGCTCCCACGGCAGCCTGAGCACCAAGTAACTGAGAATGGGCCTTGTCCATCCATACCTACATGCCAGGAAACACCAAGAAAACTATCCAAAGGAAGTGATAATCTACAAAGCAGTGCACACAGTAGGTATGTGTAGAATAAACACCTAGTTCCAGTACACAGTAGGTGTTCAGTGAAACTTTGTAGAATCCATAAATGGATGCACAGTGCATAGTACGTAGGTGTCGTGATGATTCAACGAGTTGATGCATGTCAAGCACAATATATGTGTTCAGTACATGTTAGACATGAGGAGGACAACTCCTGTATATTATGATGGAGTCAGTCTCCCTTGGGACAATAATTGAAATCAGTAACCAAGTTAAGCTCCAGAGCTATTTTAACCCTTACTGGGACAAAGCACATTCACAACCACTACATTAGTGAATTCTATCAACGACCCCAGTGTAGCTCCATATTACAGTTGTATGAGAAAGCTGAAACTCAAGTTGTGAAGCACGGTCCAAGTTCACACACGAAGCCTTCCACCTGTCTCCATGTCCCTCTGGTAGATAGAACTTGAACTCAGATTTCTCATTGCCTAATACAGCATAAAATTGGTCAGCACTGGCTAACAAGGGACAGGTGACTATTTACCTATTCATCTATCCCTCCATTCTTCCATCCTTCCATCTTCCCTCCCTCCTATCCATCTTTCAACCCTTCCACCCTCCCACTCATCCATTCTCCCACTATTCTATCTTCAAAACCATCCATCCATCATCCAATCCTATTGTCTCTGGGCAGGAGAAGTCACCTCTCTGGCCTCACCTTTCAAGCACGGAGATTTCCAGGCTGCCAGGGGAGTGAGTGCAGCTGCCAAGGACCATGTAGATGTTCTGCTGTTCATCTTTCGAAGGTAAGATGTCTGCACTGATATTTAGCTTCACAGCCAGCTTTAACAGACTTCCAATCAGGGGCCTGTGGAGGAGACAGTCTGCTGCATCTGGCCCTACCACATTCTAAGGCAGATGAGGTTTTTCTTCTTGCCAGGGATGCCAGACTCACCTCACTCAATCTAGCCCACACCTGTACTCATCTCATTTCCCAGTAGGAGAAACCAAGTCTCAAAGAGGTCAAGTGATTTTCCCAAGTGACCCAGTGTCACTTAGCATAGGAGCAAAAGATCTGAAGTTGGAGGCTTATGTCTGTTAGAGTCTAACACCCCCTTTTTTGCTACCCATGGTCATCAGAGACTCCTTTGGTGACTCATCTTCCCATCCTCCCTTGTAGCCCACTCACACATTCACATTGAGTCTCATGAGCAGAGGGATGGTGATGTAGAGGCGACGGCCGTGAGGGCTCTGGACAAGGCCAAGATCCTGCATCTGGGGATTAGTGATCTTCACACTGCCCAGGGAGCAACATTGGAAGGAGAAACATTAGTTCCTCTATCCCTAAACCTAGAAACCACATTTAACCCAACTTTACACATCCAAGAGGGGGAGCTACCAATGAAGGGGAGTCTTGCAGGAAAAGCCAGATGGGTTTTGAGTTGCACATCAGCCTTTCCCAACCTCTGCAACGGGTCAGATTCTGACACACACATTGCCTTCTCCTCATCTCAAATCCACAAGATCTTCCAAGATAGAGAGTGTTTCTGGATTATTTTCAGCCTGCACGCCAGCTTAGAGACTTACAAAGAAAGGGGCTACTCTACGTTGGTTGACTTTGAGCACTGATGAACAGGTGGGTAGATGGATATGTACATGGGTGGGTAGAAAAGTAAATTGTTAGATGGAAGGAATGATGGATGAATGGATGAAGACATGGGTAAGTGGATGAGTGGATGATGTATGGGTAACTACAGTAGGTCTTTCACGGCTAGGAATCACTCATCCTGCCATGACCTTCAAAGGCAGGTCAATCAATCAACAATGTTTATCATCGAGATTGAGGAGCATGAAGTCAGAGAGAATGGAGAGAGGATGAAAGCACACCTCTTCTCTGGGCCGGCCACTGTGCCAGGTGATTTACATCCTCTCCAGTTCCCCTAACAGTTTTTCTCTGTAGGTAACATCATCTTTCTTTTACAGATTGAGAAACCAAGCACAGAGAGACTGAGCTTCTTGTCCCAGGTCACCCAGCAAGTATATGGTGAATTTAGAAATCAAATTCAAGGCTATCTGTCTGTCTTCAAGCCAGGACCAAGCACCTAGGTGGGTAGGAATCTTGGAAATGGCTTTGATCCAGCCCTAGGAAGGACTCAGGCTTTTCTAGCTCACTAGCATCAAGATTTCCATTATTGCTCCTTGCTTAGAGAGCTCTCAGATATCTCATGGGAAACAGCGTATTAGATCATTCCATGGACATCACATTGATGATGAAATTGAGGAGAGGAGCTTACACTTTCTTGCTTACATCAAAGGCCACCTGTGTTCTAAGGGGTTCCACAGGTGGGGAGAACAAAACCAGCCTGTGTAGTGAAAAAAGCCTTGGCCTGGACTTGAGTAAATTGGAGTCAGGTCCCTTACTCTGCATCACTCTAGCTGTGTGAGCACAGGCTCCTTTCAGTGCCTCAGTTTTTTCATCTATAAACTGGGGATTATCAAGTTGACCTCAGAGAGTTGTTGGGAGGATTATAGATGATACTGGGGACTCAGGACATGCTTCAGGACTGGGGGCAATTACTGGTTCAAGAGGGCTGTAATTCCCTACCAGACTGTGGGAAGGGTCTCAGACTGAGTCCTGGGCTCATGTTCAGACCACCCTCTCTCTCCTTCAGGGCCACTGCCGGGGGCTTTCAGATCTCCACTGGGGATTCTCTTCTGGGGACAAGGCCCTATTTCAGGGCTACTCACTCAATGGTGTTCAGGAAAGGCATTGCTGAAGCCATTCTCCCAAGCAGGCCCCTAAACAGGCCTCTGGAAGTGATTCCTTCAGTCTTCAGTGCATCCGAGAGTGGAAGCTTTTCGAGACTGCCCAACAGACCCTCAGAGAGCAAGCCATTGCTGAGAGCTGGAAAGTGGTGTAGGGGTCCTCAGGGGTCAGATCTGACAATTCCAGATCCTTAGCCCCACTCCCCCATTCATCCCTGACCCCCTGCCTCCATTGGACAATTGGACACACACACACACACAGCTGAAACAGGTTGTCACAAAATCTCTCTTACCACTAGTCAAGCTTCCAGCAAAATCTGTGAGACTCAGGTCCAGGTCTGGAGTCACAGCCAAGGGCAGGGTTGGGTCCAGGGGTGCTGGCAGAGCTCCCAGCAAGGCAGTAGCCTGGGCCAGCAGCCCACAGAAGACCATGAGGCCACTAATTTGAAACATCTTCTCTCTTTGTATCTGAGGACAGAATAACCGGTTCAACATAGTACACATACCAGAAAGGAATTCATCCACCTGGGCCCTCCCGCAGAACACCAGGGAAAGAGCAATAGCTAACACTGCTCCCCATTTCCTCCAGGGTGTCAGGCTGAGTGCTCCACACTCAGTAACCTGTGTCATCCCAACCACACCCTAAGACGTGGGCACTCATCACTCACATTGCCCAGGTGAGGACGTGCAAGCCTAGTGAGTTTAGGTAACCTCCCCCAAGGTCACAGGTACACAATGGAGATGAGACTTAAAGCCAGATGTTTGACCCAGAAGCCTCTGTTCAAGTTCAGCAACCATCATATTTACTCTCCAGTTGAGCTTGCTCACAATGGTTTGAATCAGACAAAGCAAACGAAAAACTAAACACACCAGTGGCTGAAGAACTGAACTGCTTTCCACTATCTCCATTAAGTCCTTCGATCTGAGCCCAGCTCTCACTGGTCCCTGCAAATCACAGACTATCAATCGTCACACCGTCGTAGCCCCCAACTCATCCAGACGAGTGCTGCGGAAATCCTGGGGCCATCCAAAGTTCTCACCAGGGTACCAGAGAGGAGTAGTGACTTTCCCAAGACTACGCAGCAAATTGATGGCAGAGTTGTGGTTGGAGGTCCCATCATACCCCTTCACACACACACACACACACACACACACACACACACACACACACACACTATCTTTTCTTCACCTTTCTCCTTTCTCTTCTCCCGCAAGTGAACCTGGACAAACCTATGGGGCAACCCCTGACGTCTGGCTGCCTTTTGCACCATCCTCTCCCAGATACCACCAACCCTCTTAAGGGTCTATTTGGCAGTGAACAAAGGTGTCAAAAGCTGGGACAGGTACCTACACTTTGGAGACATCTGAATGCTTTGGACAAAATTCCATCAACTGGACGATTTAGCCAAAGCACCACCTTTGTTGTGACTGGCTGGGATCAAAAGGGCTTTTTGATTCAAAGAGCCAGTTGTGGCTTCCCTTGGGAGGTAAACTTGGATTTGGGCCTCTGAACTCCTTTTGGGAAACAGATCTTTTGTGGATCCAATGAAAGCTAAGGAGTCTAGTCCCAGAAAAATGCATCAAAATGTGCAAAATTGGAGGTCGGTCTGGTGGTGCAGGAGTTAAGTTCGCACATTCTGCTTCACCGGCCCAGGGTTTGCTGATTCAGATCCCAGGTCCGGACCTATGCACCGCTTATTAAGCCATGCTCTGGTAGGTGTCCCACATATAAAGTAGAGGAAGATGGGCATGGCTGTTACTCAGGGCCAGTTTTCGTCAGCAAAAAAGAGGAGGATTGTGACGGATGTTAGCTCAGGGCTAAGATGTAGAAAACTGGGTGGACTATAGGAGGTTTGTGGATCATGGTCTGAATCAAGTTAAAACCCTTACTGTAGAGATTTTGCTTTAGGGCATGAAGAGCATACACACGAGAGAACCCTAACATGGAATTTCTGCAGTGTCCCCTGCAGCCATGAGCTCCCCATCACCATCAAATTCCCTGCTGCTGAACATTTCTACATTGAGGTTGCCGGTCTCTTAGGGAAGCAGAGTGAATGGCCATCCCACTCCCCACAAAATGGCCAGTTCTGTTTCCCTTCAAAGACTTCAATGAATGATCCTAACTGAAGTCAGCCAAGGCCCACCCCACAGTGAGGAGCCTGGCACCCCTGCTGCCCTGGGCAGCAGAGCAGAAGCAGATCAGGCAGGTCTCACCTGGGCTTCTCAGAGGTCCTGGCAGCTGTCCTGGTCTCCTCTTCCCTCTCCTGTTCACTTCCGCTGAGGAGGCAGCCTCTTTTATAGTGTGGGAATCAGGAAATGTGCGATCAGATGATGGGTTTCTAGATAATTCAGAATTCTGTAATCTGCTGGTGTCTTTCAGGGCTCTCTAAAGTAAATAATTGCCAATCACATTAGTAGGTGGGACAGTTAAGCCATTTGATCGGCAAGTTAAACAGAGAACAAATTGAGATGGAGATGTTGCTCAAGACTTCACGGTTTCATGAGCAGGGCGCAGGCTGGGTACCCACACTCAGAGGTGGCCTGGAAGATCAAATTTGGAACACCAGGAGAGGCAGGAACTGGAGCCAGGAAGGGACGTCAGGTTCACATCTAGGCCCTTTTCCATTCCTGGTTCTATTATTCTTCTCCAAACTGTCAAAGTGTCAAAAACAGAATCTGTCTCTGATTTCCCTACATCTGGGATGTCTGAGTCCCTATTGCATGACAGTTCCATGCTGAGGACGATACATCCTCAAGAGAACTCTTGAGGGAGGGGCTGCTGGTCCTCCTCGACAGAGGAGAAAACTGAGGCCCAGTGGGGGTGAGTGCCCAAAGACACAGAGAGGGTGTGGCAGAGTTAGAACTCAACTCACTGGATATTAACAACCATACAAACAGCGTCAACAGATAACACTTGCTGAGCTCTTGCTGTATGCCAGGCCCAACATTGCTTTTCACATACAGCATCTCATGAATCCTTGTAACTTTGTGTAACGTGTGAATGAGGACCCGCATTTACAAGGGTGAAACCAAGGCTTAGGGTGCGGGTTGATACATCCAGGGTTGCACAGTGGGATGGGGCCGAGGCATCTACAGTTTGGTCCTTTCTCTGAGTCACTGAGTTGAGGGATGAAGACATCTTCTGAATACTCACTGACTGTTTTGCTTTCCTGCATCTGTGAATGAATTTCACGCTTTCTTGAAATTTTACTTTTGTATCCTGAAAAATGCTTTCCAGGCTCCCAGGACTGAGGGATGCTGTGCATCCTGGTCTCTACCTTTACCCTTTATTCTCCCCTTCCCCAAAGGGAAGAATTCCCTTCCAGCGTCTGTACACACCCCTTGGGACTTTGGAGTCTGTTTTACAGAAGAAAATACTGAGGCCTGGAGAGATCAAAATCTTAGAGCAGTGAGAGCATGTCTTTCCCTGCAGAGCCTAACACCTTATGATCAAAAGCAGAGAGAGAAAGAGGAAATGCACATTTATCAAGCACCCACTATGTGTCAGGGGATCTCCATATTTGAACCTCGTCTTGTCAGGAGTAGTTGGTATTGTTTTCCCTGAAACATCGGATAAGTAGACTGAGGTTTAGACAGGGTGACTACTTCCCAGAGACACACAGCAAGTGATTGGTGCATTCAGAATTCACCCCCGTTTCTGATGTCCCTGTAACCAGTGAGCCATGCTGCCTTTCCTCCATCCAGGCCTTCACTGGAACCGCTCCCACTTCCTGAGAGAGTCTGGCCTGTTACTCTGAGAACCCAGAGCAGTGGCTTTGAACTCCATTGTCCCTTCAAGCACTCACTAGAGTCTTCCCACAGCTTGCATGCTGTCAGTCATCCTCAAAGGGGTCCCATTTTTTGTTATCTTGGTGCAACTCTTATGGGTTGGGTCAGGTTGCTACTGTCCTTTTGGGGAAACAGAGGCAGATAAGTCAGGGGACTGATTCAAGTTTGTGCAGCCAGTTACTGGACAGCTTACAGCCTCTGGTTTGAGGTCACTAGACTGCTTCTGTTATTATAGCAGAAAGGGGATGGATTTGAGCACAAATGGTCCTGGTTCAAATACTGTGACCCTGGGAAAGTCACTCTGATCCTTGAAGATCAGTTTCCACAAGTTTAAAAGGGAAAGAAGTATCTACCTCACAGGGCTGTGGGGGATAACGTTGGGGATGCTTGTAGCAATCCCAGTCCATAAACTGACATGTCTAGATGTTTTTCTTTCTAATGTACCAATAGTTTTGTTATCATATCAAATGCCATTTTGCTGGGTAAAAGAAACTTCCCAATTTCCCCCTGGGGTTTTATTTCTGTTCTAGAGACTTCATTTGTGCCGAGGCATCTGAAGGAGGCTGCCCTGTCCCTGTTATGACTGGAAATACAGAGACATCCACATGCCATCTGATCCCCGATGGGGGAGACCCTGTGCTTCCCTCCTGTCCAGACGCCCCTTAGATTTAGCATTTATTTCTCACTCCCTTGTTAGACACCCCAAGTTTCTGCTGTTTCTTGTTTCATTGGGCAGGACCAGGGGGAGCCAGCCCAGCCCATCTGCCTGGACCCCTCTAGACCATCCAGTTAATCTTCTCTCCCCAAGGTCTCGTAATCTCTCTTGGCTCTTTAAGGGAACATGGGCAGAGACACCCCCTGTTCTTGAATCCACCAACTTAGGTTTTCTGTGTCCCTCCTCCCACGCCAAGTTTTGCCTGGGGAGTCGCAAGGGCATGAGACACTTTCCAGAACCCACCAGAACTATGTTCTCTTCATTTCTCTTGGATCCTTACATGCCACCAACCCAACATGGGGAGTTTTCTAGTCTTGGGGGCAGGAAACCTTCCTTCAATTCACTATTTGTGTGCTATTCTTGATGTCGCCTATGCTCTGAGATTTGAAATTGAAAAACCGAGACTTAAAAAACTCTTTTAAAAAAATCAACCTACAGTCATATTAGCTTTTTTCTTTTGGTGTAAATTTCTATGAATGTTAACTCATGTGTGGTTTTATGTAGCCACCATAATAATCAGGATACAGAGCAGTTACGTCACCCCCAATACTCCCTCATGCTGCACTTTTATAGTCACACCCTCCCCCCCACCCACTGATCTGCTCTCTGTCACTACCATTTTGTGAAACACCCGGGCTGTGGAAACTCAAAAGCTTTCTCTCTGCCTCTGACGAAGTTGCCCTTCCTTGAAGCCACAGGGCTG